>NC_060886.1:11188107-11358107 GCF_014805685.1 Silurus meridionalis
CAAGTGGATCCGTCACCACTGTTTTTAAAATGCAGTGGTGATTGGTTTCTGAATGTGTGAAAACGAGGGAAAAAAAAAAAAAACAAGTAGAATGAATAATTTGGATTTGTGTTGGTGAAGGACAAGATGACACTTAACACCAAAGATGGAGTGGGAGTTCTACTATAGATTAGGAGGGGAAAAAACTCAAATGCTTGTGTGACAGCACATGCAAATGACTTCTCAGCTTGATACAGCTAAATAAAGATTATTTAAATACAGACACCGTGTCCAAAAAACTTTCCTTATCGTTAATGTACACTTGATGGAGATGAGATATGGGTCTATTGATACGGTATTCCAATTAGGAGATAGGAGTGTGCGGCTTCTGTTTGAGACTTAGTGAAAGGACTATAAGGAAAGGACAAGATTGTGTATTTTGGGGTATTTTGTTTTCATAAAACATTTCTTTTGCAAATGATGGAATTTCATAGTGGATATATTTGCTAGTGCTGTTTACCATTTTACTGAGAACTGATAATGAGTATATACATATGGCTGAACAGTATAGTGATCACATATGCGTCACTGGAGAACCAACACAGTACAGGACTTAACAAGGAAGTATATGAGGACACAATATGAAGGAAACATTATATATATATATATATATATATATATATATATATATATATATAGGTCTCTCATCTGCTAAAAACTAGAGGAATGAGAAGAGGGACACACATCTCTCGTAACAATGTGCATTTTTAGCTCAAGTGCAGACTCTTAATATGCGGCTGTGTGCAGAGAAAAGAGTATTAGAGGACAGCAGAGCAGAAGTGGGAGGGAGCAAAAGAGAGTGAGAGACGGAGTAGACATACGCATTCTGTCGGAGGAGCTCTCGGTGTGTGCGGGTGAGCTGGAGACGCTGCTGCTGCGCTGGGATGAGGGCCGGCTTCCCGGCCTCCTACCATCTTCCAGAGAGGGAGCAGGGGAAGGACTGTCAGGCACCCGCTCCTGCGACACACACACACATACATGCACGCACACAATTCCAGACACACACAAACACACACATCCACAGCTATTATACTACACCCAGCTGGCAGCCAACAGCTCTGAAAACAGCTTCTCGTGCCGACACTTGCTGCTACAGCGACTGTCAAGGCGCTACTCTAACGGCACAGAGCACAGGCTTTTAATGCTGCGATCCTCCATTTTTTCTTCTCCCCCATCCCTCTGTCTGTCCCCTCCCTTCTCGTCTATCCGAGGCTATTATGGGATCATGCAATCATGCAGCGGAGCCCCATCCTCCAATACAACTGATGAGAAAATGTGCGCAAGGCAAAGAGCCAGCGGCACCGTGTGTTACCTTAATCACTGATGTCACCATTCTGGAAGGGGCACTCTGTCCCTGCGCTGCGGCGGCCATATTGGCGATGGTGCTGAGGTGGTTCATCTGACTCATTGCCATGGTGACTGACGCAGGAGGCAGGCTGACAGGGATCAGGGGGTGGGGCATCATCATGAACGGCAGTTCCAAACCTGAGAGAGGGCAGAAACGGGCATAATTAAACACGCATTTAAAGGACTCATTATTTTGGCATTAAAGTTGAGTAAATACTGGTTAAATGAAAAGAGAACGAGCGCTCAGCATGGAACAGAAGTTAGCATCTTATTTGCCATTCTGCCATGTGGCTGCTGCTGACAAACCAAATGTTCGTCGTTAGAATAACCACTTTGTGCAAAATTCAACACTGTAATCTTCCCCTGTAGTATGTTTTCAAACCATTGTCTTCATTAGCAGCTAGGATAAATATTTTACCGTCAATGTTAATAAAACATAGAATTACACTGATTGTACCGCAATAATAGTCGTGGTAATGATAACAGAGACGATAAAAGTCTTCAATGTATTACAATTAAGGTCTGCACGGAGAGATGTAAAATTATGGAAATTAATGTTGCACTATTAATAGCAAATTCATTTAAAGTGCTGTGTCTCTGCAAATGCAGGCGGACCTGAAAGTCATTACTGCAATAACTAGCTAAAACAGTGCTAATTAAAAATATATAGGAGCCAGAGACCACACATGCAGGCATTTACACACACCCATCCCACACACAAACACTATTACTTGAAGCCTTATATTAACTAAATGCTAGACATTCCTTGATTTCCAGTAAAAAGACAGGATGACATTTGAAGTTGTGTTCAGTTCCATATAACTGGAAGTCAGTGTGCAACATTCATGTCTGGGATTAAATAGGTGGAAGCGAAACTGTCCCCCAGTTTCAAAGGACACGCACACAAATAAGGTCACAGCCTGGTGTGTGTCCCTGAACTGAGGACCTACTCACTGTCTCTCCTGTCTTTGAACTGGCAGATCAAAAGTAACGTGGATATTTTTTGGTCTTCAGCATTCAAAGGCTCCGCTCAAGTGCTTGAAAAGAAAACTTCATCGTCTCCTGTGGAATTGACTGTGCCTCATCCTCTTTTCTCTCTCTCTCTCTCTCTCACACACACACACACACACACACACACACACACACACACACACACACACAGCTCTGTTACTTGGCTCAAGGTAAAAGGGACAAAACCGCAAGGGGACAATACACCAAACAAGGCCGCACTGCTTTTATACAAAATATCAGTGTCCAAAGTGTGAGAGCGTGGATCTACATGAGGAAGCCTTCAGCTGGAGCAATTGAGAAGAAATGACTAAATAAAATGCACTTCTCTTCTCTTCACTGTCATTGCTTTCCTTGGAAAAGCCACTGATTTCCATAAGAAAAGATGGCCAGCGGATTCACTAGCAAAACAAATTTCCTAACATTAGAAAGAAAAAGAGGATTAAAGACGGAGAAGCCAAGCAGTAGCATGTAAAGGCGATTCTCTTCAAGTGCTGAGTGTGAATCAATTACCATTCCTAAGACCAGACTCAATTAAAACGCAGGGCAGGATACTTAGATCGCCGGATACTTGTGCTGCCACATCCAAACAAACCAAGCGAGCTGTTCATGCAAATATCCACCTTTCAGAGTTTGCTGAGAGCCAGATGGAGCAGTGTGATTCTAAAGCAAGATCTGGATTTCAGCAGATCCACGTATATAAAACTTGTCTGTGTCTGTGTGTATAACTATGCCTTTGTTATTTAAATTGCCCTTTAGCTCCCTGCAATGAATAACAACCAAGTTACACTGAATGTAGTCCTTAAGTGACTGTGGCTTGGTTATACAGTAGCGAAGCGTCCTCCAGCACCTAATCTACCCCTTCTTCTACTTCCTTTCATGTACCTAAGTGATGTTTCAGCCATTATGTCATATTGGAAGCACAGGAACGACTCCAAACAAACTAAGAGCAGTTTCTGCAAAACCTTCAAGCTGACAATTTAATTAAATCTTTATTTATATGGCACCTAACAACTACCATGTAGAACCTAGGTGCTGAACAAAGTGCAAAATACAATGTGCAAATAATAGTAATAAAATTAGAGTTAGCATGTAAGTAATGATATAGCAATATCAGAAGAAAATAAAAGTAAATAGTAGGAACTAAAAATTAGCATAAATGTTTGTACAAAATGTATAAAAATTTGTATAAATGTTAAGAAGCAGAAGACTAAGCGCTCTCTTTACTACAAAACAAAGGCTTTGGTTCATAAGTATGCCTTTAGTTTAGCTTTAAAGGTAGAGCATTCCCTTTTAGAAGTAAGGAAGGAAATTCCAAAGCTTAGGAGCTGCCACTGAGAAGGTGCGGTCACCCCACAATTTATATCTTGTCCTAGACATGACTAGAGGACCTCAGGGTCTGGCCATGAGTGCGCAGATAAAGGTTCATTTAAATAGGCTGGGGCCATGCCAGAAAGAGATTGAAAAACAAATAATAAGATTTTATATTGAATTCTGTACTGTACCAGAATCCAGTGGAGAGAGGAAAGGACCGGGGTGATGTGTGCACGCTTACTGGTACCTGTAAAAAGCCGTGCTGCAGCGTTCTGAACCAGCTGTAGGCGATGGAGAGAGGACTGAGTAATTCCTAAATAAAGAGCGTTGCAGTAAGACAAGCAAGCAAATAATCACAAGTATTTGTGTACACTGATGGATAGAATACTTCTGTTTCTTAAAACGAATGAATTTTTTATAATTGTCTAACTTCCTACTAATTAAAGCATTTTTGTTACAAAAAAAAATATAAAAAATTAACAAGCAGCAGGAGTAAATAAAGTGAGAAAAATACTGCCAACAGACCAGTAACAGTCAAAAGGCTGTTATAGTAATTTACAGAGCTGTTTGAAAATAGTTTTTGTATATATATTTCATAAATCATAATGGATACAACATCCAACATAACAGCCTGACCTTAGAAATGAAAGAAGGCTGTGTAACTAAATCATCTACAATCCCATTTTGAAAAAAGCTGGGAAAAATATAAAATTTAAATGAAAACAGAATGCAATGATTTGCACTTCTCATGAGCCCATATTTTATTCACAATAGAACACAGAAAACATGCAAATGTTTAAACTGAGTAAATGTACTATAAATGAAAAACTGCTGGAGAAACGTTTTGCAACTAATTACATTTATGTCATTTAGTAGGCTATAAGTATCCTTATTCAGAAAGACCTACAGTTATACAGCTGAGCAATTAAGGCTTAAGGGCCTTGCTCAAGGGCCCTGCAGTGGCAGCTTGGTAGGGCTGGGATTTGAACCTATAACATTCTGATCAAAGGCCTAATATCTTATCCACTAAGCTACCACTTCCACCTACGGGTAACTGGCAACAGGTCAGAAAACATGATAGGGTATCAGGTAGAGTCTCTTAGAAGTAAATATTGACAGAGGTTCCCCAATCTGCAAAAACTGTGAAACAATTTCCGAAAAATGTTTCTCAACATTAAATTGTGAAGACTTTGAATATCTCAATCTATAATACATAATCATCATCAAAAGATTCCAAGAATCTGGAGAAATTTATATTGGACACACATGATCTTCGGGCCTCGCATTTTTTAATGGAAATCACTGCATGGGTTTTAAAAACGTCAAAAATCATTGTCTGTGAACAGTTTTTCGTGTCTTCCACAAATGTTGGTTAAAGCTCTATTATGCAAAGAGGAAGCCATATGTGAACATGATCTTGAAAAGCCGCCATTCTATCTGCCAAACTTAATTTAAAATGGACTGAGGCAAAGTTAAAAATTGTTGTGTTTAGATTAATCAAAATTTGAAATTCTTTTTGGAAACCATGGATGCCGCAACCTCCGGACTAAAGAGAGGGACCGTACGGCTTATTCTCAGTGCTAAGTTTAAAAGCCTGTATCCCTGATGGTATAGGGTGCATTTTTGCCTATAGAATGGGCAGCTTGCATGTTTGGAAAGGCATCATCAATGCTGAAAGGTAGACACATTTTAGAGCAACATATGCTTCCATTCAGACAATATCTTTTTTAGGAACATGCTAAACTGCTATAATTATAATATTACAATAGCATGGCTTCATAGTAGAAGAGTCTTGGTGCTGAACCGATTCGCCTGCAGTCCAGACCTTTTACCATTTGAAAACATTTGGTGCATCATAAAATGAAAAATATTGGGAATTGTAGAGCAGCTCAAAACCTCAGTTTCCAGCAGTGGTAAACAAAGTACATAAAGCATGTGCTTAAATAAAAGTAGAGATACAGTAGGTAAAAGATTACTCGTATTAAAAGTACCGTATTTTCCGGACTATAAGCTATTTTTTCCCACGCTTTGAACCCCGCAGCTTAAACAACGAAGCGGCTAATTTATGGATTTTTCCTGAGTTTTTCCTGGTTTCACAAACTTTAAGCCAAAAAACTGAGCCCCATAACATTTAACCAATAAAATTGACGAACGCACTTCACCTGTGTTCTGAGCTGCACAGCATCGGGAGAAAAACTTCACCGATGGTGATTTTTAAACGTACGACGATGCCAAAAGATAAACTCTCAAGAGAAATTGTTGTGAAAGGAAGGAGGAAGACAGTGAACAATGACTTTCTTGGTAGGCTACTGTTTAGATACAAGCCGTTGTAACGCGTTGAGTCTGGGTGAAGGGAGAGCTCGCTAACTCCAGTTGCAACAGAAATCATATAAGCACAGACAGGTTTCCAAAACTCATGCTTTTTTATTTTTCTTGGCAACAGCGTTACGGGTTAGTCAAAGAAACTTCAGAAAATAATAAGGACATATTCCTCGGCCTTGCACACATGCAGTAATAGCGGAGAAATGTGGCGGCAGGCTATTCCCAAAACGCAACTCTGCTCTTAAAGGAGCCACAACATATTTCACCCGTTACACCGTGTAACAGACACTGTCTTTCGTTAAAGACTGTGTAAAGTTCATTAGTTTCAGTGTAGACAGGTGCGGCTTATTTATGTTCAAAATAAAAATCTTTGTAAAATTCAGTGGGTGCGGCTTATATTTGGGTGCGCTTAATAGTCCAGAAATTACAGAAAGTGTTACCTTTAAACTTTCACTTGATAAAAGTACAAAAGTATTTGTCTTCAAATGTACTTAAGTATCCAAGTGTTATAATTTATTATGGCCATAATGCCTTCACATTTTTATCACAAGACTTTTTGTTTAATCAACTCAGTTTCTATCAATCTATTAATAGAATGATATTAATGAGACAAACACTGATTAATATCTATTAAAATTATCATGAGCCCAAAACCTTATTTTCAACGACTTTAAAATGATCGCACAAATAAGTGGCAAGTTCGGTGTCAGGAGATTCTTTCATCATTTATTCCTGTTAAAATGTTCTGCTTAATGTTGAACTGATGCTGAACTGTATGTTCGTGCTAAGTAGATACCACTGATGGTGGTTCTAGCTTGAATGACACCCTGGGTGAACCACGCCATGAACCAACGTCTCCCCCGTTGATTAGTTTCAGCTTTAAAAGCTCCTATCTGCTTTAGCTACAGTCACTGGAAGAGTAAGAACATGTTCTCAGAGCAGTCCACACATTTGGAGACATTTCTAAAATCTCACTTTCATGTATAAAAATCATCCAAAATGCATTTATTACACAATTAAATTCACAGGTCATTGTGCACAATTTATCAAACTCTCAGAACCAAGAACCAAACAACTCATTGGCTAACTGTAGCCATACGATACATGCAACATCTATATCCTTGTAATATACTATGTCTTGTAAATTAGCCTTTTAATCTGCACTGGAGATTCCCCTTTCTGAACTCAATTCAAGACCAATTCAGTACAATCACAGAAAACTTTTATGACGTCACCTCATTTAAAGGTAACCAAATCAATCATTTCGAGTTTAACTACAATCCAACTAGGCTAGTTAGGATTTAATTGATTTGTTGCTACACACATTATGATAAACTTCAAACAATAAATGATAATATTATGTAAGCTAAAAAAAATAGTGTTGCTCTATGAGTAAAAGCACAGCAGGCAACACAAAATAACCTAAATGATATACAGTTATTTGCTTATTTCATTAAATGCATTACCAATACTTAGTGGTGGGCGATCAGGGCCAGCAAAGCCTTCTCTGCTGGCCTAAACACTTTTAGAAGCACTGACCTAAATTTACAACCTAAATTCTAATATTTGTTCCATTAAAATTTTATTATTTTATTCCCAACAGTTCATTCTCTTCATGCTTCCAGTACGTGTATGTGGATGTTAGATTTTTTGTCCAATCAGATTTCAGCATCTATGTGCTGCCATGTCTATCTAATCTGCTCAGGGCCTGCAAAGTTAATACAGCTGGTTCTTTGGCCATAGAGAATATTAGCAACAGGTCTGTTTCTTGAACCAATCAGATTTCATATTCACCTCAGAGCTAGCTGGCACAGAATAGCGTCAGCATTTTTTCGTCCTCTGATTGGTTGGTCTGAGGGGAAACTGTTACAAAAAGTTTGACTGGCAAAACACGTGTGTAGCTCTGCCCACATCTGAGTTAGACTTTTTTACGCCTATGAAGAAAGAAAAATGTATTTGGTCTCAGACATACTTAAAAATCCATTTTAAGAAAAGCTAGACTTCGTGAGGTCGGCCAACCCCGAAGCTAGCTAGCTTGTCTCAGCCCAGGAAAGGGCTTGTTCTCCACTTCCAGACGAGTGAATACGAGTGGTACCACTGGATTACAGCCTCCGAGGAGCGGTGCAAATTATGACTATGTAGCTCTGGTGAGTAGGTTGTATTTTATTTATATTTTTTATGTTTTTGTCATGTTATTAGACAAATTTTGATTCTGAACTGCTCCAGATGATGTAGGTGGCACAGTTGGGGTGGTAGTGTAGAGGTTTGGAGTCTTAACTGGGTTTCTTGCTTTAGTAAAATGGTATTCACCCTCCATATGTGAAATGCCTCTCTCTCTGTAATGCCACGCATTGTTATATTTCGTTTTTGTATTGTATTGATGGTTTCTATAATTGCGACATGGTGGTATTAAAAGGTGGATTAAGTCAGGTAAGTACCCACTGAAGGCCCAGGTTTCAAATTCACGGCCCACCACTGCAATACAATCCTCAAAACAAGATGATAAAGATGCATACACACCTTTATCTTTTGCACGTTTCCCGCTACTTCTTTCCTCGTTTTATCTGAATTGGGCTGAAGTTTAGACCTTTTTTTGTCATCCATAATTTTAATTTGGGTTCAGTTCTCCCTACTGCTGTGACATCACCCAACTCGATTTATAAATTTTTGTGTGTGGACGCCCCGTGCCGCCTAACCGGCAAGATGCATCCCTCGTCGGCTGCCCATGATGCCTAAATCCACCACTGCCAAGCAGCAATCAAAACAATTTTAAAACAAAGCGCTCGCTCGACCCTGATTGGTGGTTTGACCAGTTAAGTTTTTATCCACTCAAATAAAAAACATTTTATTTGCTAAATGTGGTTGAGTAAAAAGTAAAATGTTTCACTTTGAAATGTAGTGAAGTTTAAGTTAAAGTCTCCCTAAACAGAAATACTTAAGTAAAATACAAATACACAAAAAACAACTTGCGTACAGTAACGAATTACATTTTCTTTGTTACTCTCTACCACTGGTTTCCCAGATGTACACAAACTGTTGTTATAATAAGAGGGGATGCTACTGTAGTAAACACAACCCGGACCCAACTTTTATTTTTATTTTTTTAGTTTAAACATTTGATATATTTTCTATGTTCCATTGTGAATGAAATATAAGTTTTATGAGGGTTGCAAATAATTGCAATTTTTATTTATTTATTTTTTTTGCATTTGATATTTTTCCCCAACTTTTTGTAATTGTGGTTGTATTATAAATATGTAATGAGAAAAAATAAAAGGATGGAAGAAATGTGTATGCTGTGCAAAACAGGTTTTATTTATTCTCAGCTTTTTTTTTTATCCATCACTTGACAACAGTGTGTACATACTTTATGCACAATAGGGAAAAGTATTTTGACAAAAGTATTGGGACATCTGATTTTTCTAGCAATAAGTGGTCTGCTAAAGATTTCTGACCTCAACCCTATTGAACACATATAAGCAAAATTAAAATGCTGACTGTACCCCAGGCCATCTTAACCTATATATCGGTGCCTGACTTCACTAGCACCCTTGTGAGCACAAATCTCTATTTGCACACTCCAAAATCTAGTGAAACATCTTCCCAGAAGAGTGGAGGATATAATAAGAGCAAATGAGGACTAAATTGGAAACATGTTCAAACAGCACATATATACAGATATACATCTTATGGTCAAGTGTGCTCAAACTTTTGTCCATATAATTTCATGTAAATTTGTACTCTATAAACTATTTAAAGAGCAAAAAACAAACAACAACAACAAAAAAAACCAGACAACATAGAACATAAATAATTACATAATCAAATCATAATAGTAATATATACCCAGAAAACCATGTGCTCTTCTAACAAGCAATTTTTCTTCTTTCGGCTTCTCCCTTTAGGGGTCGCCAGAGCGGATCATCCATATTCGTGATCCGCATGTTCGATTCGTCACATGTTTTACACTGGATGCCCTTTCTAACGCAACCTTCCCCATTTATCTGGGCTTGGGACCGGCACTAAGAGTGCACTGGCTTGTGCAACCCTAATGGCTGGATTTGGTTCCCTGACCGGGTATCGAACCCGGGCCGCGGCAGTGAGAGCGCCGAATCCTACCCACTAGACCACCAGGGAACCCTCTTTGTTTTCTTATTATTCCAAATTTGCAGAATACTTAGCAATCACATGACCCCTTATCTTCATGTACACCTGATTAGTAATCATACACACCTGTCTTTCATTCACACACCCAGAGAAAACCTGAAACTTACACACACACAAACACACACACACACATTTACACTTAAATTCTTATACCATAAGCTTTTCTTAGTTTTGTCTTGAACTTTTAGAGTTTTTTTGTTTTTCTTAGTGGAGTTCATCCAAAGACCTTCTGGATGTTTTTTGCATCTTCATTAATAATAAACATAAGATCAGATGAATTAATTAGCACCCATGTTTCCTACACTCAAATGAATAAATTAATTATTTTCAGAATGTATCTGAAATCTGATATCTTTTCTGAGTTAACTAATGCAAATATTTCTGAATGAATAATCTGTTATACCCTGTGCGGCCAGTAGTCGTATGTGCTTGAAGACATATTAAAACATTCAACTCTATTCTATTTTATTTGTATAGTACTGTGTACAATGAACGTTTTCACAGTGCAGCTTTGCAAAAATATATAGATTAAGAACATACATTTTAAATTCATAAAGTTTATCCATAATGAGCAAGCCAGAGGCTACGGCGATGAGGAAAAACTCCCTGATATGAGATGAGAAAGAAACCTTGTGAGGACCCAGACTCAAAAGGGAACCCATCTTCATTTGGGTGACACGGGACTCATGCCAAACACTTCTCATATTACAGCTGTGCTTCATTTTCAGAGTTAATTTGAACGAACCCTGAATATTGTCTTCTGCCAAAAAAATAATCAAAGAGAATGATGAAAAATGCGGAGTTTATAGATCTTACATATTCTTTCAACTAGGCCTGATGGCAGCTTTGAATATTATCTCCATTATCTCAAGCCACTTTATATGAAAGCAGCCTCTCAAGAAGAACTTGGAAAAATTCCCAGTACTTTATTCATACAGTGCAAAAGCAAAGGCATATTTCTGAAATGTTTGATTAAATATGCTTTCAAAAATACTATAATTATTAGACTGTATCATGCTGTAAACAGTAAACAGTAAAACAATGAAAATAATAAAAATGAAATCAACTAATTAAATGCAATGACGTTGCTTTTTTTTTTTTTTTTTTTTTTTACTTTTCTATTTTTAACTGTACAAAAGTCGGGAAGTATTTTTTAATGTTAGTTAGTTCATTTGGAAAGCTTGCTACATGTCTCTTCTCTGGAAGTAAGCCACGATGATCTACTTAATATTATCCATTATCTAATAAAATACAAACCTGTCCCTTTTTATAAGAAAAAAATCATTGGAATTTGATTTTTTTTCTTTTTTACTGACACTGCTACTTCATCAGAAAACAGCAAAATAGACCCTCAAGACAAAATGTATCTACAACAGATCAATCCCAAGACTTTTACTCAAGAACTACTATATATTATATAGAACCTGTACAGGTTATATCATTAAAGCAGCTGTGAAACAGTACTATGTATGAGCACAATAGCGAAAATTAGAGTCCTGCTACCGCTGTAGCCATGAGCTCTTTCTTCTGCATTATTCTGGTGAAGCTGGGAGATTTCCCTTGACAAAAATTAAACCAGTTCCTAGTTGGCACTTTATTATCTCTTCAACTGAGTGATTTATTGTTTGTGGAATGAAGGCAAAGAAGGAGGAAAATTACATTTTCTTCTGTGCTCGGGTCCACCCTGCTTCTCCTCCTCCGTCCTGAAAGAGCTCACAACAAACAATAATGTCAGCTGTAATTGATCCGAGGTCGCCAGTTAGCCCTGCAGTAAAAGCCCACTATTTAAGCGACAATCCTCCCCTGCCCCGCTCCTCAGAAGCTGTCTAATGAAGCTGTCTGTCTCTGCTATTTACCTTCGCTTAAATGGAAGGAGAAAGATGTACTGTATGAGTCCGGGCCAGAGAAGATTTGCTTTCCTTCCATGAAATAGGACCTGTGGATGCCTGTAGAATGTATAATTGGTTGCTGCAGTCAGGGATGGGCCTTCCAGCACTAATTAAATGACTTGTTTCCAGCCTATCTGTCTTTGTTTGTGAGCGCACTGTGATGGAACGATATGTCACACATGCCTGTGTATGAGCAAACACTTTCTGTAGATCTGAACGAACAAAATCCTCGGCCGTTTGAACTGACATATTTAAATGCAATTTATTTTCATCGTTCTCACAAACTAATAGACCTTTTTTTTTTTATTTTAGGCTGAACGTGAAGCTGACATTTCTACTGCCCACTAATGTAGATAAGACTGAATGAATGGTCTTCATATAAAATGCAACATCTTTATTAGCCATTTTTATTCCATGGTGTGTGATGGGGCTTAGTGCACATGAGTTCACTCTGCACTTTTTGAGGGATTGGAGCAAGGTGGGAACAGTGCAGATGTTTCTTTGCGAAACAAAAACCTGCTTCCTGCTCGTCAAACATCCATTAAAATATAGCGTGTAATGTAAAAAAATAATTCTTGCTGTGATCTATTTTTTCTTTTTGGGCTGTTAAACCCAGCAGAACAAAGATGCACACAAGGTGCTATTGGAAATAAAAGCAGAGATCCCTTTGGAGACCGAGAAGAGCCCGGCATGTTGGCACAGCCATCGATTGTTTTCTTATTCACAGATGGCATAGCCAGACAAGGCTGCTAAACCTTGTAACTCATTAGGAGCTGCGGAGGAGAAGGTACTTCACTTTGATGTAGCCACCCACAGCCTCCCACTGTTGAGAGAGACTCTTGAAAAAAGAAAAAAAAAACACCAAAAGAAAAGAAAAAAAAGTCAAACAGAAAAAATACCTGTAAAATATCCTTGCAAACACATGTTGCAATTTACAACCGCCAACAGATGATACATGATAGCCATATTTTTTTCTAAAGCCAAGAGAAAATTTCAGATGTTGACAGAGATAGGGAAACTGCTTCACCATGCAAAATTTACTATTACTGATCTAAAGTAAGGAGACTTAATAAGAAACAGAGGGTAATAGAAAGAAAACATCTATTACGCACTTGTGAGGATAAGGGAGTGTAAAAAATAATGGCAACAAAACATCTCTGGTTTGATGAGGTAGCATAATTACACCGCCACCCCCAAGAACCATCAAAGTAAACATGTGGTAGGAATTACAGAGGAGACAGACAGCATTGTTGTGCGTTATTTTTATTTTTTTCCTGCAGAAGGATAAAAAGCCAGCAGCAGTCTTTGGCATATGGTGGACTGTTTTTATTCCAGTAACACTACCTGTTACGCAGACTGGCCGTTAATAGACAACATGATGCTAACCATACACCCTCTGAAGCTTTCATACCTCTACCTCTTCGCCGTACTTTAGCGCACTTTCTCGTTTTCTAGAAATCTCTAGTTCGGAAACTAGCCGTGTCTCATATCTACAGTGCTGGACAAAACTGTGGAGCTGTAACATGATCTGCTTAACATAATTATCCACATCAAAGATATCCAGACACGAGCCTTCAGGATACATTAGTGCAAGCACGCCCAATCTGGATTCGAATTGGTTTCAGTTTAAATTTGTCCCATATCATTCTCAATAAACCGCAGGCAGTGCGGCAGGGGGAGACATTACTAGCAGCTGTTTCCACTGAAAGCACAATATATTCAAGAACAATCAATAACCTCCCTCTCAAGGGACCATGACACCCAAGCAGAGTGAAGAAGCCTCTCCATCTGATATTTAGCAACGGATCCCTTTTAAAAAGATTGCTTTCAGTCAATGGCAGGCAGTTGTCATTCGACTCGGACTCTAAAATTAAATATACTGAGCGGCATTATCAATCACAAAGCATTGGGATGTTTAGCGAGGTGGAAGGGTTGCCAAGTCAGGAGAACGGGGTTCGAAGGCGACAAGGCTGACCATTGCACATCTCTTTTAATTATAAAATTCTCATCCCATCAGACTGCTATTGGGTCAGAGTCAAATGTTGACCCAAAGACACTCTGATGTGATGGGATGTGAAATTCCTTCTGATGGTATCTGATATATCTTTTATTCGAATAGTTGTACTGAAACAGCATTACTTTTTGACTGTGTCTGAACATCTGAACTAATGATTTTATATATATATATATATATATATATATATATATATATATATATATATATATATATATATACTCAAAGAGGACATGAAAAGAGCCAGACACAAACGTGAACCCATCTTTTTCTAGGTGACAGTGGGATGTGGTATGAACCATTTAGCACATACAGATGTAGAAGAGTACAACATATGTGATGTGTTTTGCCATACGGAGAGATTCGCTCGTCTAACTGGGGTTAATGGTGTTCTGTGCATGACAGATGAGCTCAATGAACAATCCCTGCATGTTCATTTCTCATGTCGTAATTCCAGGATTGTTCTAATTGTAATAATTGTTTCAATATTCACATTGTGCTTTATGAAACTGCACCTTTCCTGTCATCACAATCGTGGCGTGATGCTAACTCCACTAATGCTGATCGTGTGCTCATTCTGGGCTACCTAATTAAATGCTGACCTATCAGAAATTATATGTTTTTTAAGCAGCCAAAGCACATACATATTCCACATTGCAGACTGCAAAACCTTATCATCTGTGAAAGGTTGAATGTCATTTATTACACGTATCACATTTACACCAAGTGACATTGTCTTTTCAAATTGCGCCGATCTCTTCACTCCAATCTTTACCTCCAAAGGTCACTCAATTCCACTTATAAATTCAACCTGACAGAGATTAGTAAAGAGGGACAGGCAAACACCGCCGAATCCAGCGGCTTGAAATTAATTCATCCAATTAATGAAGAATGAGCTCTAATGCTGATAAGGGCTGACAAGGAAACTGGTCACTTGTTTTTTTTTTTTTTTGTTGTTTTTTTTTGTCTTCACTGTTGTGAAGTAACCCGATGAGACAGCGATACAAATATTTGCATTATGGTGCTTTATGTACCATGCGCCTCTTAGCTACAGTACTAATAATAATGCACGGGCTGTGACTTGTCTCCGAAATGACACAGCTTAAGATGGGTCATTACAGAATATAATGTTTCATCATTGCCGATTTTGTGATCTGTCTCTGAGTAAATATTTGCAGCCCCCCAAATTTTGTGCAGGTTTTAATATATAGATATGTAGATATACTGTATAGATTTGATTATTGAGTTATCGTCTGAAATTCTATTAAAATGTCTGGCACTTTCCACTTATCTGTCACCTGCCTCCCAAGAGCACAACACACTAATAGAGGCAGAAAGAAGACGAATGCCCAGGAGAAGCTTCATCTCTTGCTGAACCTGGGCTGCGTGTCTCTAAACCCCAGATGTGCAGCTCTTACTTATGCTTCCACCCAGACAAAACAAAACGGAGGAATGTAAACATGGATAGGTAAAAAAAAAGTCTCGTTTTGAAGAGAATCTCGCCTTAATGATTGCGCCAAAGTGGCCATGTGACGTAAAGACAGAGTGAATCATTTCCTCGGCCCCGTGTTAATGTGGCTAAGAGGTGGCTGAGAAACGGCAGACATGTTTTCACCCACTGGCTGCAGAGTGGACATTTTCTCAACAGCCCTTGTCAAATGAGAGAGAGAGAGCGAGAGGAGAGAGAGAGAGAGAAAAGAAACTAAAAGAGTGTTTGCAACATGATGTGCCACATTTAGCTGTGCAAGGCCACCAGCTGAAAGGAGGGGGGAAAAAATTACAAAGAGAGATCCTGGTTGGATTTGTCCTTCCACGGTGTAGAATTTATTATTAGAAAGGACATAAACAGACTAATTAAATCACAGCAGTGGAGGCTGAGATGACAGCTGGTGCTGTGTGTGACCAAACAGATCCCTATCAAAGAGCAGGAGGCATGGCTCACTCAATCCAGCCTCTACGGGAAGCTATTTTAAGAGGTTCTCTATCGAACGCACATGCTTTATATGCTAAACATGGGCTTAATGTACAGGCAGGCTGAATGCACAGGACCGTGATCCTCCAATCATTGATGGCTATAGGTGCATTAATAGATTGAAGTGTGTTTTTTTTTGTTTCTTTCTTCTTTCTTCCTTTTTTAACATGTGCCATTCTCTCATACCTTGCTGGCATTCATTTTCATTACACATCATCCCAGATCCTGAAGAAAGTTCACTATTAACATGGTGATACATTGACAAAATGACAACATGTGGCTTTTACCTGTTCATAATTCACATTTAAACCTAGATGTACAACAACTTCAGCACCCTTTACAATATCACTGTGCATAAACTGTAATTGTGTACTTGTCTCTCTTTTTTGTTTGATGTTGTCGTGCACACAAACACACAAATTGTAAAATTTGGCTCTGTAGAGCAATACTTCAATTTGCCAGGAAGATGAATAATTAATGGCAGCTTTTAAGCACTGTTATTGGTGAGACCGCAAATCTGAAACCATTGACGAGAAGAAAAAAAAATATGGTTTTAACAAGTCAATAATGGCAAGAGCAATGGGAACAGCTCAATCAATGGTACCGCTACATTTGCAAACAAGGGCTTGAATGATAACGGCAATAATTGCTTATCCTCCTCAGTGATTTTTTTTCCTCACTCTCTCTTTCATATGATGTCATTTCCTATTGATTCCTTATGAGATGCCATAATGAGAAGTTTCCCTTTTTTTGGTGCGTGTGTGTGTGTGTGGGGGGGGCTTTCCAAAAATGACTTCTTCACCCCCTCTCCTAGCGGAAATTTGCAAGACGCACTAGCGGCTAAAGCAAAAAGGATTAACTCCCATATCCAACTGAGAACACAGATAATGCTGGGTAATTGGTAAAAAATGAAGATGAATGGGACAGCAAGATAAGGACCAATTAGCTCCTCCATGCTTACAGCTGTGGTCCCGCTACAGATCCATCTTTGGAGCCGTGGCCTCCTCTGCCAAGAGGAGTGAGGTGGAATTAGCGCTCCTGACCTGGCTGGTGGTGGTGGGAGGCCCACCCATCACTTCGTCTTTAATTCTGTCTTTGTCACACACACCTGTCACCGGGTCCCATTGCGCCCCCTGACAGCTTTGTGCCAGGGCTGGGCCAGGCCTGAACACGTTAACTCGCTAAATTCGCTGAACTAAAGAAACACTCAAGCACACAAACACTCATACACACACGAGCCTTTAAGTTTGCACTGCTTATTTCATTATGGCAGCATCATCTGGTTGGTGATACACACAATTCCCCCATCTAATTATGGGGAGGATTTAAGGTCCATTAACGTTGTCGTGGCAAGGAATCAGATGCAAAATGGCACCCAGTGGCCACAGGAGCAGCTTTCTCCTCACCTCCTTTTTTTCTCTTTCCTTAGCCCACAGCTTCAAAATACTCAGGCTATGATTTTATTTGCTATTTCTTAGACTTAAAGAGACACATTAAATGTACTGAAAGCAGCTGTGTAGGTGTTTGTTAGGAGGCAGCTGACAGCATTTCTCCAGTGGATGACGGTTCTGGTTCAGGTCAGTTTAACCGGCAGAAATGGATCACTGTTTATTTGTCTCCCGGGCAGCATGTCGCACATGTTTTGCTTGGTTTGTGATCCATAATTGTGGCATTTCCTGCGAGTCTACGGTGGATTCTGTATTGTAAAAGAGAGGAACCCCAACCCCCAATCCACCACCGCCCTCTGCACAGGCACCAACACCAACACCACTAGCTCTGTTTTAAGAACCAAGGAAGTAATCAAAGGGGGCCAAGCGTTCAGTCTGATCACTCAGGATGTTTGTGTGTTTGGCTCTAACTCAGAAGGGCTGTCTCTCTTTTTTTGTTACAATTAGTAAAACCGATGCAAAGAAGAGGGCGACCGTATTGAATATTTAATGCAGGGGGTGGCATTAGCCTGTTCAATTTACATCGACACAAAGACAACACAGGCAGGGCAAGTCCAGAGGAGAACAGAACGTCCTTCACACTCTGCCTCGGCCTGTCTGTGTCTCAGACAAGATGCAGACAATGCAGGAAATCTGCATCAGAAAGGAACCTTTTTAAGTGGCGGGCAATAGGATAGGAGGATATACTACCAGTATGCACTCAGTAATTAAATACTGCACTGCTTTGAATGTTTCTGCAATCATCATTATTGCTGTAGATATTTCACATTGCACTGCTTTTAGTATCGAAAAGAGTAATAAGAGTCTCAGGTTAGTTGGTATAATACGGCTAAGTAAAATAGCTTCACCAAAAAGGTTATGTGAACAGCTGCTCTAATAAAGAGAATGAAATCATGTCCTGCTCTTGACTGTTCCCAACATAGCAAAGTTCCCCACTGCTGTAGTCATCGCTATATCTGACAAATGATTAAGAGCCCTGCATTCCAGATGCATAATTTGCTTCGAAAAATAGTACATATTAGGAATTCAGGATCTAAAAACATATCACAAAATTCACTCTGCTCTTAAACCAGATAGCAGCACAGTGTGCATTTGTACAGTCCTGTTGTTTCTTTTCATTTTTTTCCCCCTTACTGCTTGTGAAATGACCTTTCTGGTTTATTGCAGTAATGATTGTGTAGGGTGAGAAAATGCACTTGGAGACAAGAATGGAAAACACTGTCTATTTCACTTAAAAACCTAATTTATGTGGCAATTAATAGCTGAAAGAAGCAGCAACTCCTCCCTGGTAGCCTGAATAAAAAGCAGCCATATTTCCCCACTCTTATCATGCGGGTGACTCCTATTGGCCACCCTGTCACAGTAGAGTGCTTGATATAAACAAGAGATTGCACAGACATCCAGGAATCAATATTAGGATGGCTTCAGTACCCAACATCATTTGTCTCGGCCCCCGTTTCTTTGACCAAACGAAGTATTAATTCAAATCATAAATCTGAGGGTGATTTAAATCCCGGAATGAGAGGCCTGCCTGCCTTTAATGATTTATTTTCTACTTTTCTGCGAGCGAGAGATTTGTCCATACGTGGTGACAGGTCACCTTCAAACGCCAGAGGCAGACTGTTCATCACCATGCAGACTAGCATCTCATCGCTGCGAGTAAATATTAAAGTAAAAGAATCCAATTGATTGTGGATGGGCTGGAGAGGCGTCCCTGCCATATATTTTACTCACAGTCACTAATGCCTCTCTCCTCCTGCTACTTCCCCCCGCCAACGCTGGGCCCCGAATTATTATTCTTCTGGGAGCAGGCATGCTCAAGGTTACAATTTAAATTGTAAAAAGATAAAAACAGTTTCTTATTAGCTTCATTGCCACAGCCTTGCCTATTCCGATTCGCATTTATCTCTATTTCAGTGACCTCGAAGCCCTAGCTTTGTTGGCTGTGGACTGATGACCTCAACGCCAATGCATTCTCTTTTGTTAAATCTGCTTAGGACGCTTCCTGTTTGGGCCAAATACATGGTGTCAAATGCAGCTGGGAAATCCTAAACACATGGCGGATATGTTCAGGGTGGAACTCGCATGGGCAATTCAGCTCAGGGATTAAGGGTATCATATGTAATGGATTTGTGTTTTTTTTTCACACTGCAGTGTGATTTCCACAAAGAAATGGCTTTAAGTAATGTTGCATAAAAAAAAAAAAACCTAGGGATCTAAATGTATCTACAAAGAATTATTAAATTGAAACGGGACATTCAAAGGCAATTTTCTCCACCAAATTGAATTAGTGGCTTGCTTAATAGCTATTAGCTGAGTGCTCATGAGTGCTTTTAATTTGTTGCTTTTTTAAAAGAGCTCTACCTGGTAATTATGGGGTTTGAATACAAGTAATGCTTGTTCAAAGCTGCATGTTGTTGTAAGGAAATATAGCATTAGCTTTGAGATTTCACTATTAAAAGTTGTTGCATGCCAGTCTTACACTTTCAGAGTAGGGGCCTAGTCTTTCAGTTTAAAACTAAAAATTGATTTTGGGACAACACATCTCTGAACCTCGAAGAGATAAGAGATGGCGTGTGACTTACCCACGCTGGAGCTCAAGTCTCCGTTGTCGGAGTCGGCGCCGTGGTGCGTGCTGTTGGCGTGGTAACTGCTCATCACCTCCAGCTTGATCTTCTTCACCTTCATGGCCTCTGCGATGGCGGCGTTGGTTGCGGCGGCTGCAGCAGCAGCTGCGGCTGTGAGACCTGTGAAGGAAGACAAGACACTATTTAATGCTGATGAAACGCAAAAAAAAGGAACTATGCTGATTATCGGATGTTTGCATGTGGAGGTTAGCGAGAGTGAAGAGGAATCATTCTTGTCAGCAAAGGCGTCTGAGTAAGTGAGTAGTTAATATTTAAACAGACTTGAATATGGGAATATGGCATGCCGTGGTCTTAAAACGCTTGACAAATCGCACGGCGCAGATACCTTCCAGTGATGATAAAGACAGATGATCTTACAGGTAAAAGTAGAGACAATGACACACATCACTTTGTAGCTCCTCGACACTGTGTAGGCTCAAACTACCAATATGTCAGTTGATCATGCTGGCTGTGCTGTAAGTAAAGCATAACTCTAGCTTCCTCATCAGCACGGTTAGTTTTCTCTTACACAACTGATCATCATAATGACGGGATGTTTTTAGTCGGCAGTCTGACTGTCGTCTGCGTCATCTCTGATTTCTCTCGCGCTCGCTCTCACTGCCTCCCCAAATACAGAGCAGACGCCACAGTGCTTTGATGGTGACAGATGGAGTCGGGATAACATTTCAGAAGTGACATGTTGCCATGATTTCTGTTTGTAAATAAACAGGTTGAAGATGTATGACAAAGTGGAAGCAACAAATCGGCATCCGGAAGAAGCTTCCAATCACACTTGCACACAACCACAAACACACACCTAATGTTATTTTGAATTTTAGATGTAAAGTTTAACTATGATAATGCAAATAATTAAAAGATTTTGAATGTTCGGTATTTAACAAACTCTTTTTCAATTTCCATATAACTTTTAAGCTTAAAAGCGCATCACTGTAAACCACGAAACACAAATTTTAGGTGAAAGTTTTTTGGCATGGAAATTGCCCCACCCCCCAAAAAAAAATATAATCAATGCAGCCTTTTCACTTATAGTGTACATCAAATAATTTCATCTCACTCTACTGTCATTCATGCAGCAACTGAATGAGACGGTGGACATTGACATTCTAATTTTCCATCTATCATTTTAGTAATAAGTGAGCTCCATTGTGTTTAATGTGGTTAAAAAAGACACCACTGTGCAGGAGAAGAGAAAAAAAAGAGCAAATTGGCTCACTGTCTTTTTGTCATTTTCGATACACCTGAGCGACTTTTTCATAGGCTGAGAGAGAGAGAGAGAGAGAGAGAGAGGAGAGAGAGAGAGAGAGAGAGAGAGAGAGAGAGAGGGGAAAAAAGCTGTGAAATAAGCCTTGAATTCACAAAAATTGAGATTAATGAAATAATGTGAATGGATGAATCAAAGCAGAGGTTCGAGCTGCAATGCTCGCTCAGCGCTGTCACCTATGTCTATTTTCATACATACAGTAAATACACTGCTGAATGTGTGTTCAGTGCTATAGTAGTATTTGGTGCAATATTATATCAGCAGTGTTTGAAAAAAATTCTTATGGTTTTAATTGGAAATGGTTGAACAGTTCAGTTTAGTTCAACCGCTGCGTATTCAAAGTGCACACTGAGGATGTAATACTGAAACAGTGCATGTTAGTATTCAAACTTACAAATTCTAGTGTAATTGAGAAGTATTATGGGTGATTCTGAAATTATATCCATTTCCCTTAAATGGTATATTAGCTAGAGCACGGAATAAAATTCATTCCAGGTAAAATAACTGTCTGACAATTAGATTTCCCCCTCAATACCTCATGTTTTTCACAAGAAATACACACACACACAAAAAAAATCATTTTATCTCAATATTGAATTTGTAAATATGATATAAATATGACAAAAAAAATGTTTTTCTTCTCTTCAAAAGGACTTCAGAGAAGACTAAATCAAAATATGGTACTCAACCCTAGGGCCAAACCTTTATGGATAACAATTATAAATAAAAATGAGCTATAAGACGAGTGGATAATCCTTCTGCATGTTTTCTTTACAGGATAGCACAGCCAATTAATTTAATTATTAAAGTGACAATGGAATTTTTTTTTACCACACACACACACACACATACACGCACACACACACCTTCATTTAGTATGTAGTGTGCACACTGCAAAAACGTCAAAAATCAAAAATAATATAATAGTTATTGTTACTGCACTGTGGAAAATATATTGGTCATTGTTAGTGTCATAATTACAATTACAATTACTCATTCAGCAATTCATTGGCAATGCTGTACAGGGTCTCGAGAAGGGCGAATGTGTGCTGCCACTGATAAATACAAAATTGAAGTATATATAGTTTTGCTCTAATTTGTTCATGATTTTTTTAGACACCTTGTAGATTAGATGTTCATTTCAGTATTGGCCATCTTCTTTGTATATATCATTTATTTATATATATCAAATTGTCTCTTACTTTTGTGCAACATCATGTCACATTTGACAGCTTTTTCCATGTTCTGACCACTCCGATGTGTATTTTTTTTTTTTTGGCTTAAGAACAAGTGAAATAGGATTGAAAGCTCATAGTCAAGGCCCTATTGATCTGAACGAGTTGCTCCAAAAATCTACTTAAATCTAACAAATTTCTTTGCATCAATATTTACATTAGTACTAGTGACTAGCTTTATAAAAAAATAAAAAAATAAATAAAAAATTCCTCTCACATGCAGTTCGCAATACCTAAATTGCTACAAATCCCAATACAAGTGCAGTGCTTTGGCAGGTAACGCCTGTCATATCGTTCAATTCATCCTGTTTGGATGTGGACAATCGGTGAATTAATCATCGCTTAGCTGTCACATTTCACTGACAAGACTTGATGGCGCCATTAGTGGTTGTGCGTCTGTGGGCTTAATGCGCAGGCATGGAGAAATGGAGCATGTGGCATTAGTACACCGCCCTGCTTCCTCAGCAGCTGATAGGCAGATGGCGCTGGGCACTGTGTGCAGCTTGGGACGAAGGTGCATCTCATTTCCTGGCCTTGTTTGCATTTTAGAATACATCAGGACCATATTGACGTACAGTATACATGATGTCAGAGTGGCCACACTCGTTTGCTAGCATGCATATGGAACAGCAGTTCCCCGGCTGCACGTGAGCTGGGTGAGAGAGCTACTCCTTGGCGTAATGGATGTGGCCTCCAGTCCATCTGAAGGTCAGTGTTCATTTACGTATAATCAGACAGAGTCAACTGTTTTCTAAATAACATGCATGCCGGAAAGGGGAGGTGGTGGGTCGGGGGGAATAAATAAACGGAAATCTGCTTTAGGATGTTTTGTACGATGAAAATTGGCCATTCAGGTAGCTAGCAGCCTTCTTATTAGACATTATACTGTACCTAAGCAAGCCTTCCATTATTTAATAAGATCTTAAAATGGCCTCTTCCCTAAAGTGTGAAAGGCACTGATAAACAGTGACAGGAAACGTAATCTTTCCTTTTTTTTAATTAATGCATTGTGTTCACTTAAAAACGTGTGAATACTTACTACTACGATCCCAAATAGAGCTGCATGATTCTCTGTCACACCTTGTTTAAGTTTATAGTACATTAACAATGCATCTCTCCTGTAATAGCCATCCAAAATCTGCCCGCTCTTCATCCAAACCTTTCTGTCCTTCCCCATTTGCACTAATTAAAATGCAAGGCAACAAGTGCAGAGATCACACTATTTTCTTTTCTTTCTTTTTTTTTTTTTAAAGTCACCTTTAAATAGCAGCTCTTGTGACTGGTCTTTGTGTCCACGGAGGAATCTCCTCAGCCGTAAACAAACAGCTGAGGTGTCCGACAGGCCGGAAGGGGAGACGCTTCACAAATAAAGAATTGCATGGTACTGTCACAGTGTGCACCAAAACAGCAAATAATAGAGACGGGGTCTGATCATGGCCCTTGAAGCAGCTGTCATATTAAATAATAATGAAGGATCTATTAATATGCAAAGGAACCAGCAGCAGACTGGCTTAATGCTGTCATGCCTCGGCATATTGTCAGAATGTTCATTATTAATTAACATGCAAGCTGCCCCATACCTGTGCAATGTCAGAACATTCTTCGAACAAATACTGAAAGTATGTGCCCCTTCTACTAATAGTGTAATTAAATTAAAATCAGATTAACTTCACATCAGTACACAAAGAGTGACTTAGTAGCAGCAGTGCTTATCTGCCACCTTTTCAGCCCTTAATAAAGACGAAGGCCAAAATCACACGAGGTTTATCGAAAGGGGAGACAAAAAGGGTGCAGCAGGCATTCCAATGTGGAGTTTGTCGTTGGGTGGAGAAAATTGAAGAACAAAACACTCCATTTGCATTGCAATACGTTTTATAATCGGTTGCATGTAAAAACTCGTGACATAAAGGGGAACATAGAGAACTGCGTTTAATCTGACTGATGTGTTTATGACAGTGTAATTTCACGTCCGGATGAAGGAATATGTAGAGGTCTAAGGGCACACAACATTTCATTAACCCCATTTGGTGTGGACTTTTCTGTGCTGAGCTGACAAAGACAAGAATGCACATCAGCTTTCACATTTATGAAAGCCAGGCTTACCTATATTTCCTCTTGGCTTTTTGCACTTCTTAACCTAATAATATAAAGAGATTCTGGAGGACAATTCAGTATTGGAAATATTTCATAGACTTACTAAGACTAAAAGTTACATCTATGCATTTTGGCTGATGATTATGCAAGATGGACTGCTATAATGCATCACAGACCAGACAATCCACAAGTACAGTAAGACCCCTATATACATAAAGCCCGAAAGCTGCTGATAGCAGCAAGTACTATATACAACCCCAAATCCAAATGAGGACAATGTGCAAAATGTAAATAAAAACAAAACGCAATGATTTGCAATATATTCATATTGTTTTTACAATTAAACATAAAACATATCAAAACTGAGAATATACCATTTTAAGGAAAAAATGAGGTCATTTTGAATTTGATGAATACTGAGAGAAAATGCTGATCATTCACATATTGTTTACTTTTACATGCTTAATTTTTATTACTTTTAAGCATTCTTTTGTGAACACAAGTATTTTTTGGTATTGAATTTGAGATAAAAATGTCGATTTCGAATGATGGTTGCATTTCTAGATCACGTTCATGCATGCCTTATTATTTATGATGAAAATTCAACCTGCAATTGTGGATGACATGGCAAACTTTGGGGAACATTATACTGAAATTGTCCCACAATTTGTAGACGTAGTCTTTCATTTCCATCTTTACTTCTAAAGAGACTCTGCTTTTCTAAGATACACTGTTTATACCCAATCATCTTACTGACCTGTTGTCAATGAACCTACTTAGTTAATTAACCTAATTGCAAAATGTTTATCTAACTCTTTAATTGTAATAACATTTATATTTTCCAGACTTTTGTTGCCCTCCCACCCTCAACCTTTTTGAGACGTGTTGCAGCCGTCTAATTCGAAATTACCTTATTTTCTCCTTAAAATGGTACGTTTCCACAATTAAATCATTTAAAATGTTTTCTATGCTCTATTGTGAATAAAATATGGTTTATAAAATTTGCAAACCATTGCATTCTGTTTTTATTACAATTTGCACAGTGTCTCCACATTTTTTTGGAATTGGGGTTGTACTCTACATTCATGTACAGCTATGATACATTTATTATAAAACATTAGGGACAATAAGACATTAACAACAATAATACACTATATGGACAAATGCACTGGGACTCCTGACTTTTCCAGCCATATGGAGTTTACCCAAAAACGCCATACCTTGAAGTTGAAGGCAAATAATTGTATATGATGCTGTAGTATTAAATGTTCCCTTCACCTGCTCCATGAACATATGGTTTACATGGGTTGAAGTGAAAGATCTTGAGTGGCCTCATCTTGAGCTCCAACCTTAATCCTAAAGAACACCTTTGGGATGAACTGAAACACTGACTGCACCTCAGCCCTCCTCACCCTACATCAGTACCTGATTTTACTAACGCTCTTGTGGCTGAATGAGCACAAATCTCTACAAGCACACTCAATCTAGTATAACATTTTCCCGGCAGAGTGGAAGTTATTACGACAGCAAATTGGGACTAAATGTGGAATGGGATGTTAAAAAATCTCCTATGAATGTTAAACTCACAACATAAGGTCAAGTTCATATGGTGTATCTTTTATCAGTGCAAAAGTGACCTGCAATTAGAAGGGATCCTGTTCATAGATGAAATTCAAAATTATAATGTATTTATTGAGTCATCTGTGACATATTATGCAGCTCCAGGATCACACTGCACAGAGGCGGGCCGCTAATTTGCTTATCTGGCAACGTCACAAGTACTACACCACGTGCCATTACACCGTTAATTCGCCCTTTATGAAGTGTCAGAAATGTTTATAACACGCCATAAATGCAACCATTCACTTTTTCTATCTTTGAAAGATTTCTAACAAGACCCTGCCAAATGTTTTTGTGTGCTCTAACATTATGTAGCTTAGACAGATCTTGAGATGTTCTTTTAAAGAATGTCATCCTGTTCTTGCACGATGGTTAAAAAAAAGCACGCCCTGCTGTTTTACACAGTGCCCCTTTCAGTTTTGATCAGGTGACTCCATTTAACACGAATTAAGAAAAAAAAGTCCCCACTGAATTTAGAAAATGATCAGACAGCATGGAAAACCTGGAGCTCGCTCCAGGCTAAGCGATCTGACAAAATGCATACATGTAGCTTTCATTCACTGTTATATTAAGTTATTTTGCATGCTGTCTATTTTAAACTTGGGCTGTGTACAGAAAGACATGTTTCTCCCTGTTAATTCTCAGATAAAGGCACATATTTCCTTTAAAATGCTAAATCACCTTAATACAGGTGTGTAAGCATTATTGTGTCAACTGTTATGATGCTTTTACATGTGCTGAAATCACAGACCTCATCTAGATGCATAGCAATATATATATTTATATAATGGTAGACATCCTTACCATGCCTGAAATTTTTATTAGATAGATCTTCACAGAATGGAAACAGGAGCACATATATAAAACTTGTCCATGTGAACAAAAGTGTTCTGAAAACCTGAAACTGGTATGAAAATGCTCTTGTGAACATGCCAGATCTATTAATACTATCAAAAAATCTCCTCAGGAGAATTAACAACGACCACATGCACACGACAAAATGATATAAAGATCCAAATGCATGGAATGAACATGAATGAGCTGCTGCTTAAGATTCAAAAAGTCAACAAGACCCAAAATTTCCATCCATACCACGTTTTATGTACCATCAAACCCGGAGCACCGACAATATTAAATGTAACAAGTAGGTCAGCAGCCAAAACGAAGTCCATTAACATTCATAACAAGCAAACCGTCTGTGGGTGACTTAAGTTTCACTTAAAAATTTAACTCTTAAAAGTTTTCCGAAAATAAAACTAAAATGAAACATCCCAGAAGTGCAATAAAAATTAATAATTTAACTTGCATGTCAATCTTATGCAGCCCCTTGAATATCCACACTGTATTTGTTACCCAGTCATTACTTATAATAGCTGTTTTACTTATTAGACTTTTTAACTCTAACATTATTGCTTTGAGTTTTTTTAAGATACACTAAGTTTGTGGACACCTGACCATAAGATTTGTATGTGCTTTTGAAAATCCCATTCCACATTTAGTCCCCATGCTGTTATTATAACCTCCAATCTTTTGGGATGATTTTCCACTAGCTTTTAGAGTGTGCTTGTAGCAATTTGTGCTCATCCAGCCACCAGGGTCAATTAGTCAGGTACTGATGTAGGGTGTGGAGACCTGGGGTGCAGTCAGCATTCCAATTCATCCTAAAGATGTTCAGTGGGATTGAGGTCACTGGCCACTTTAGATCTTCCACTCAAACCCATGTAAACCATCTTTTTACAGAGTTTGTTGTATGCACAAGGTCATTGACATTCCTCGAAGAGGTTTTAGTCTCCTAGTTCGAGTGACGATAATTTTATTATTCCACATCTAAAGACATCCTATACAATTGTGTGGCATGTATGGTTAGAAAAGTCAGGAGTCCTAATATGTTTGCTCATATACTATATGTATATACCCACAAGCCATTCTTGCTTGGCTTGGCTTATGCACATCTGTGTAAACAATTATGTTACATAATGTATGTTGAAATGTATATCCTTATGTCAGAAAGTGTCTCACAATGTCCTTAACAACAAATTAAACCCCTTGCAATGCTTGTAAAAATATATTACTTTTTCTAAGTAGCCAAAAATGTTGGTATGTTCGCAGTAGAAGACGAGAATGTGGCATGGTTTGGTGTGGCACAGTGATTGAATCTAACACAGTTTTATTTAATAGCTTTTGAATATGATACATTTTACCTGCTAAAACACCTGAGAGAAATCCTGAGCTTTCTCTAGCTTTATGTGCTAGAGTATTTTTATATAGTTGAACTATGAATGCATAATTCCGTTCTTGCTAATTAATCTGCTTCTTGTTCAATTTAATATGTACCTCTATTAGCTAATATTCAAGCAACTATACACAATCACTAGCTTAATGTTCTCACACAAATGTTTGCTAGTCACCGTTCAGGTTCTTATTTGTCCATTACTGCTCATATCAATTGATATTAAAGTGGCTTTACTACGAGGTATATATTCACACTCAAGACATCAAACAGGCCAGTAATGCTAACATGCTGCTGAATTAGGGAATTAGCTGTCCATTAAACATTTTGACAATGTCATGTGGTGACAGTTTAATGGTAGACATCCTTACCATGCCCGAGATTTTTATTAGATAGATCTTCACATAATGGAAACGGGAGGCAATAAATTATTCATTTCAGTTGTGTAACATAGATCATTGGTAGGACTCTTAGCATTAGCATTACACCTGTAATCACATTCCTGCTAGGGAAGGTTGTAAATAACATGCTGACTTTGCGAAAGAGCTTATCAGCACTCTCATTAATGCAATAAAATTAACTTCAAATTCAATCTGGAACAAAATAAACAAAAGAACACTTTTTCTATAACAAGACTTCTTTAACTAATATTATTTACTTTTATTTGGTTTACTCCAGCTGACATTGTTTCGAACCTTAATTTATTTCAACCATTCATACAACTTAAACCTCAAAAGCAGAGTAACTGAGCAAGTTCAGACCTATTAAGTGGTTTTTTTGTTGAGTGGTAAATAAATACACCCACACTGACTAATGTTTATTCAATCCAAGACTAAAAATATGTTCACATTAGCAAATTAGCATTTCAGCATGTTTCTAAAAGATGTTAATTGGCATTCAGGAGTAAATATTGAAACTTGCTTCAGACCTAAGTTCAGACAGTTAACAACCTTTAAACCTAAAAGTTGTTTATTCATATTGGTCATTGTGTGCTTAATTATATTTACGACCAGTATGGTTAATGCAAGTGCTGGGTTAATTGATTAATTAATGATATTATTTTTATCAATGTGTTTTTATTGTTAATGTTATTTATGATGTATTAATCATGGGCCACATGGTTTTTATGTTCACTAAAATCAGTTAAGTGAAGCTTAATTTGAAGACATTACATTTGACTTTTATATGTTGTACTAATATCATGAAATATAATGTATGGATTGTTTTTAGCTTTATACAAATCTTTTCCAGTTTTGTTACTGAACCAGTTTTTTAATACATATATACATATAAATTTTGCTTACCAATAAGTGTTAGTAAAAAAGTCAATTGTTAACCAAAATATACCACCAAATGCATGAACTACACAAAAGGCTTTAAATGTTAAAGTCTATGGTTGTATGTGAGCTAAATGAGCCTTACTCAAGAATTAAACTGTTTTGTTTAAACTGTTGGCATCATTGAACTCATAGTAAAACTTTGTAAGAATGTGATGCATTTCTCTAAAAAACCTTCTAAGAAAATGTCAGGATCAGAGCTTCTCTCTTCCTACTGAAAGCCAGAACCAATATCAAAGAAGAGTTGTTTTTTTCCACATGGTGACATTATAGTTATGTTGAGGTAAATAAGACCACTGCTCTTTCCCTGTTCAACTCCAATGCCCTCCAAGTCTGCATTTCCAAATAAGTCATTTATAGGCTGACCCTGCTCAGACAGAGAAGGGGACAAAGTCGGCCCCTTTCTCCTAAAACTAAAGGCTTTCAGGATGTACTGATGCCATTGTTGAAGATTGTTGCCTATTCTGTGTGCTGGGTTGGAATTCAAAATACACCCACCAGCACCCGATCTGTTATCTTTCCCAAAAAAAATCTGTAAGTGCTGTAATAATGGAAGGGTGGCTCTTTGTTTTGACTTTGTAAGACACAGACATAGTTTACCTTTTAAAAGAAAGAAATAAAATTGCAATATGATTATTCTTTCCAATGCAAAGTGCAAATTTGTGTTAAATGTAAATAAGTATTAAATACAGCCAAAATCTGAGATGCTGATATGCAAATCGGGCAACTTTCTTGCACACAACATCAAAGCTGACCCGATGAAAACCAGCTGCAAATAGAACAAAAGCTTCCACTGTAATAAGACCTGCTCGAGGGGAACTAAAGGCACATGCAGCTGATGTTGATTCTTGTGGCGATAAGCTTACTTTCACATAGCTGCCTATGTACATATACAAGCAGGGTGGATTTAATCGGGCTAATTAAAATCCACTCAAGGCGGAATGCGGCATCTAGTGAAATAATCTTTGAGAAGAAAACTCTCCACTCCAATTTACTCTGTCTTAGTTAAACCAGGTGCAAAAGAGAGAAGGGTCAGCTGGTATGACTGGTGGTTTGGGTGTCACTGTCAGTTTAAACTATGTGCCATTTAAAAGATGACCAGAGGGAACCCTGAGAGAATGCAGGGGCTGAGTGTATTACCTGTAGGGGGAATCATTCCTGGAGACATGAGGCCTGGCACTGAGTGAGGCATTATGTGGGGATTCTCTGGCGATGTAACACTCTGGGTTCTCTTCGGAGGCCTCCCGGGTCTTGAGCTAAAACAAAAGTGAAGATGGGGGAGGGGATAACACAGGGGGGTGAGAGAACAGGGAAAGAAATGTATAGAGATAAAGCAAAAAAAAAAAAAAGGAACAAGATGGAAATGGGGAAGAAGAGGAGAGGGGAAAAAAATAGGGTTAGTATTGACACTCGGACAACTTTACAATTGCAATTCCATTTCAAGGCGGCCACGCACTGTAAATATATTTCTTTTCAAGGACGGTTGTTTTCTGCAGCTCGACATAATAGACTTCCATAACTAATTAGATCACATGCAGGAATTCATTTCCTTTATTGAAGATCAACTACTTTTTGATGCATAATTCATAGGCTGTACCTCGTTACCTACTCCTCGGTATTAATACCCCTACACTATTTGAATTGCCTCGTTTGCATATGCTAAGATCAGGGAATGCTGCTTTCATCCTGGAAATTACAGGTTAACTTGTTATAATTATTGCAGGCAGCCCACTATTGATTTATGAGACTTTTAAAACCCAAATATGTGTAGTTCTTGTAATGAATGATATGTTAAGGTTCTTCAGGAAATTAAAAGGCAATGGCTGCCTTAGGAAATGTTCTGCTTGCTTGATTTAATGTGAGCCGTAGCTGGAAGGTAGAGTGACAGAATGATTCAGGCCTGTTGTACATTCATGATGGGAACTTTTATTACTCCAAATGAGTGACCAAGATCAAGCGATGATTAATGACAGAACAAGCTCAAGCTGATGGCGGGGAAAAAATGCCCCTTCGAGCTGATTCGCTCGTTATTATAGTTATTGCATCTATGAGCATAACATAATCTCATCGCATTGAGAAAGCAAAACAGCATTTATTAGGTGGAATTGCACAATAAAAAGCACCCCAACCTGATATAACCCATACTAAAAAGAAAAAAAAAAAAACAAACACAGAAAACAAAGCAGACTTGCTGTGAAAATCCACTGGGAACAGTGTCCTTTATAGTCAGCTACAGTCACAATAATGTTTCTAAATACAGAGTTCCAAAATATTACCCTTTTGAGGCCTGGTATAGTACTGCAATAATCTATTGCAAAATAAGCTTGCTTTAGTTCAGCGCAAGGCACTTTTTTCTCACTAAGCATATTTTAGAAAGTAATCAAAAGCATGCTCTTACAATCGGCCATATCACAGAAATGTACTGTAGTGTTAACTCAATTTATAATATTACTGGGAATCATATTTGGGCAGATTAAGAATTTTTGTACAAAAAAGATCCCCTTAAAAATCCATGGCCATGTTTTACCATGGAAAAGACAAACTGACGTGTGTGTAAATATATATATATATATATATATATATATATATATATATATATATATATATATATATATATATATATATATATACTGTATATACATATACATATATAACAATCTCAAATCTATTGGAATTCTTATTCGAAACCATGGTACACCTGTGTTACCCCTGCACATGCATGTTTTACCAAAGATCAGTGAGTCACTCAATCAGCCAGCTAGTCAGACAGACAGACAGTCCATCAGTCAGCCTTTGAGTAGTCAGACAGACAGACAGACAGACAGACAGACAGTCAGACAGGCAATCAAATAGACAGAAAGTCAGTCAGACAGAAAGTTAGTAGGTAAAAACTCTGGTATGTGCCAGTGTGTATATGATGCGTATCATCCAGTCAGCTTAATAAGAATCTTTTTCTCTATGGTCAGTGATAATAATGATAACTTCACACTAAAGATGTGAAAACATACAACACAATAACACTACTTGTTTGGGAAGATGCACTTATATCATTTTACTTGCCATACTTTATTTTTTTTGTTTCACGTTCATTAAATAGCATATTTCATGATTGAATGGGGCCTTCATGGAATCAAGGTCTGATAATACTTTTATCAGTGACTAAACCAAGCCTCATTTTCATGACCAAGTGCAAGGCCCAATAAAACTGCGTTTGTCTGCGAGAGACTCAAGGCCTTTTTTTAAGGCTCACTTATTCGCATTCCATTCTACTCTATCATGTGCATCAGTTTTGCACATTTAAAGACTGGGCAGATGAGCTGCGTTTCATTACATTTTATCATGTTTTATTCCTGACAGGCATGAAATTGAAACGGAAATTCTTCATTCCGCTCACTAAAACAAGAAAGGCCATAAACTCAGGGCAGTAGCCTCATGAGTGAACACTTCTCCATAGCACTGAGCCTGAGGCCATTCAGAGCAGTGTACAAGGTTTATTATCACATCGGCATCCTCACAAAACAAAGGACAACAAAAACATAGACTGCACCACACCAGTGTTTAACTTCTCGATTCAGAAACGTGCAATGCATGGAATAGAACTGTTGCTAAAATTCTATTAAATGTGCATGTAACACAGAGGTTTTTTTTTCTATCTAAGTCAATGATGGGTATCAATTGCCTGTTTAGTTTTACATTTACCTAAATGGCACCAGTGTCTTAAGGGGTAAACATGAAAGCATGCCAAGAGATGAGCTTGCATTTTCTTTATTAAAGTAAAGAGTGGATTGTTTTGCTTGTAGTGCTTCATCTTTATTTATTTATATTTATTTTTTTGGAAAGACTCCTAGGCCCATTTTTGCTTCCAAAGAAGTATCACTTTGATCTTCTGAGGAAGATTGCTCACAGTTTTGGTGTCATCAGTTCAATGTACAGGGCTGAATTATTTATGAACATTTTCAGTGTGCACTGATGATAAAGGCCTGTTTCCCACTCAATAACAAAAAGCAGGAAATGCCACCTCAACAAGAGCTTCAACCCACTCAGTGGATATTCAGGATCTTTGGTTTGATCTTTAGCTCAGGATTCTCTCCGTGTGGGTTTCTTCCTTCCCAGCTCACAAATTCATCCAAGTAGGTGCACTGCCCACACTACATTACCCCTCTGTGTGTCATGTTCAGGATAGGATTCTGATCCACCACAACCTTGGTGAAATCGATATATAAATTCTTTACCCCTCAAGTACAGTATTGTTCTAAAAAGTTGTTTACGAAAAGCTATTACATTATATCTGTCTCTTTTTCAATGTGAAGTGTCTGTGCTGCATGACAAACTTTCTTCATGGACAGCTGATTCTCCTGAAAAAGCTTATTTTGAATAATATGGCAAAAAGCATACGGAATGATTTTTTTAACTTGATACTGTAGTCATATCACCAGCGTTCTCTATTCTCTGCCACATTTCTGCAGCCTCTGTATAAACTCCTGCCTACAAAGAGCAGGAGGAGAAATGGATTATTACAGACGGAGCAGACAATTTGTCAAGCTGTTGGTACTGAATTCTTAAATAGCCTGGCACAGAAAATCCTGAAAAGTAGGCCATTATAGCACAATGATTGTTCATCGCCTCCCCCTCTAACTGAGGTACTGTACAGCCTGATACTGTACGACTTCTCCTCATCACCCTGACTCCAGGTTAGGCTCATAACACTTTTTCAGTTTGATATGGAAAGAAGTACGGATCTCATTTTTTGATCGATTATCTCTGGAACGATGCCGGATAGACAAGACAATAACAGTAACTGATCCGACTCTCTGCAACAATATGCTTCTCAAGTTATAGAGAAAGACACAGGTGTGAGGTAGACATGCTGGAAGACTAATTATAAGACCAAATATCTGGCATTTATTGTAGAGGTGTACATGTACTCTATGGACAAAAGTACTGAATGCCTGACTATAACAGCCATATGTGGTTCTTCGCAAAGTTTTAAAAGATAGGGGCACATAGTTGTACAGGATGTTTTGAATTAGGAGACCCAAACATGTTCCAGTATGAAGATCAAATATATTTTACAGCACAGTGAAATACTGTACTTTGCACATCCCAGCAATTTGATTTGTATTTGTTAATGAAGCTGAGGTCAGATATGACACAGCACTCCTGGAGCACATAGAGTTTAGGGCCTTGCTCAAGCACCCAAGAGTGGCAGCTTGGCAATACTGCCACTTGAACCTCTGAAAAAAATCAGTAACCCAGAGCCTTAGCAACAGAGCTACCACCTCCCTATAGTTTACTTGGGTTGATATGGAAGCTCTTGAATGGCCTGCTATAGCAGTCTGACCTTAATCCTTCTGAAAATCTTTGGGTTGATTTGGAATATTGTCTCCACCCCACGCCTCCTCAGCCAACATCAGTGTCTGACTACTAATGCTATTGCGGCTGACTGAGCACAAATCTCCACAAGCACATTCCAAAGTCTAGTGAACCATCTACCCAGAAGAGTGGAGGTTATTGTAAGGGCAAATGGTGAATACATGTGGACAAAATGTGTTCACATATAAATCTTACAGTCAGATGTACACAAACTTTTTTCCTTATAATGTACACACAAATGAAAAGTGATGACAAGATATATTTGACCTACACTGAGTCCATTTTTATAGTCCAATAAGTTAACATCACACACACACACACACACACACACACACACACACACACACACATATATATATATATATATATATATATATATATATATATATATATATATATATATATATATATATATATACCCACTACCCATCAGCCCCTAAATGTCACATGACAGTCACATGTCAAGGAATACTCACATCCTGGTGTTTCTTGTCAACCTTAATTAGCCCATATATTTACTTGAACCTCAACCAGAGTGGCCTTTAACAGTTGTTGTTTTTGTTGGCCATATTACAGGGGAAGGTTCTAGTTGTCTCGTCAGGTTAGTCTGTGTTTTGTTTCTTTGGCATCTTTGTTCATATTAGCCCTTGCATCATGATTTGTACTCAATACATGACAAATGAAAACCCTGCAATCTGCCACCAAAAACTACAACTCGCAGTCTTTATGCACTCTCTCGTGTTCACGTTCACCCAAACTACTGATAGCACACACCTGGAGACAGACACCTGCACACCCACATAAACACCCTCACTTTACACTACCTGTAAAGTATACACTGTCCCAATAGTTTAAAAAACAATAGTTACTAAGGCTTTGTATGTTGAGTGCAGTTATGGTTCTTTATCTTGTTTTCTGTTTTCCTCTGGTTTGCTTTTACTTGCCCTGACCATTGCCTGCGCCTCAAATTAGATTTTGGATGATGCCTTTGTACAGTTTGCAACAGTTAATAAAGCTTGCGATTTGTGTGCTTGCATCCGTTCCCATCTATATATGTTTGGCATAATGGAGCACTGGGAAATAATCGACTGATACAGATCCTAAAACTCACTTCTGGATCAATGCATCTTTACTTATTATTTTTGTACAAAATAGGAAATTAGATTTGATAAATCAAGCAAAAAAAAAAAAAAGACCACACCTGGTTCAACTGTTTTGTCTACAAATGATTGTACCTTTTTATTTTTCTCTGTGTTTTACATCTGAATAATATGACCTGATGACACTGAGCACAAAATCATATCAGTCAGAATATTATTATTTACTGAGGCAATGAAAATACTGAACATTTCTGACTGACCTCAATTCAGTGAAAAAAAGTAACTGATTTATGTCGTTCCTTATCAAACAAAAGTAATAAGGCTAAATAACCAAACACCTTTCTTCTATCTGTGTTTACTTTCCAATAGCTAAGCATAGATTCCTGGCTCCAATTTGGGAAACATAACACAGTGCACGTCCCCTGGGCTGTAAAGTTCAAAAATATGTTACAAACGTAGGAATTCTCCTTTTTTGTTTTGCAGCCATGGTGAAAAGAAAATAACGGTGAACTTTCCCTGAACCATGCTTCCTTTAATGGCCTCGCTCCATGTTGACCTAGGATCTCACATTGGAACATGATCCTCCCAAACCCACCACACTGCTAAAGCAATCAGATTAGAGCCACACAATACACTCCTATTTCAATACCTCGATGCAATAACCAGCAATAATTTAATACACCCCTCTCATCTGTTTTTCCCCTTCCATTTGTTTTAAACAGGAAAGGTGATATGAGGGGAAATACTGCTTTGCACTTAGAATAACACATTTTAGGTCGTGTGTGATAAAACGTCTGCTTGTCTGTATCTAGACTGAGGAACGACACACCAGCAGGATATTTCAATATCGAGAACCTGCTAATAATATATAACGAGTGAAAACAGTGTGCTCAGATGTCTGATAAAGACGTATTTTGACATCCCAGGGTGAAACGTTAACCTCTAGTCAGCGCTTGTTCAGCTGGAGTTTACCGAAACACCACCCCGCTTTGATTTGCCTCAAATGGAGCAATTAACCTTTCCCGCCTAGCTTTTGTTTGCCGTGCGAAAAAGGTAAAGATGAAGATATTTATTCCATTTACTCATAGTGTTCCAAAACAAGCAGACGAATCATGGAGTCTCAGCCTCTGTAAATACAGCTTCCACCGGAATCCCGCCAATCAGGCCTTATAAAATATTAACTCAGTGTCGTTGCCCTTTTCAAATCTCGCACACAGAATGTCCTAATTGTTCCTTTTCTTTATCTTACCCCAGCAGAGAGTAAATAAATTAACAAAATAGCTTTTATCAGTCCTCCCCAATAACCTTTTAACTAAGGGATTATCACTGGTTTATTTTTCATTTCATTCCCAGCGATAGCACTGCATGCCTCATTGATTACTTTGCTCAGGTGCTGACCAGCACAGGAGACAAGGACTTACTAAAAAACACTGCAACACTTTCACTACAACAACATGCAGTCAGATTAACCTGTCTAACTTTACACTGGATACTGAAGTTGTACGACTTTATTCGGGTTGACGAGCTGCAATAATAATTACTATTCTTGTATACTCAGGGCAGATGTTGGGATCACAACCATAAAGCAATAAGTGCTAATTATTATATGGTATGGCAATAGAACATGCCTACAAAGCACAAAATCCATCCACAATAGAACGCTAGGTCAAACAAGGGTTAGTAAAAAAAGAGAACATGCAGATTGTACAAGTTCTAGACATAGCATGCATGGTCAAGCATGCTTTACTTTCAGAAGGGAAAAAAAAAATAATCAAATAAGTCTTTAATAAGACACACACTCATGACAGCACCTGCATGTCTGGCAGCGGGGGGAAAAAAAAAAGCAAAGCACTGGAATTTGCCATGTTACTCGACACGTTGTAGCTTTCATGCACCTCTCATACCTGTGAGCAGATGAAAAACGCTCACAAAAGAGGTCACTCTGGGCTACGTGCTCACCCGCTCCTCTGCCACCACGGCATTCATCAATCCCAGCTCAGAGTTTTATCTCTGCCTTTATTTGCATTGAGCTGCTGTTGCTTTATCTCCATCAGCCCGCTCTCTCACACCTGTCACATAGCCCCCCTCAGCCAGGTAGCTGCTGCAGCCTTATCAGATCCAGATAGATGGATTAGCGCAAGCACTTCATATAAAGCCCTCTTTGCCTTTTTTATGAGCAGGAACAGCTGCATCCGCTGGTAACCGGTGAACTTTTTGTGAGCAACAATGCATTAGATAAAATGTAGACAATCAAAGGCAGTGCTAATACTAACACTGACAACACTTTAATGTAGCTCACCTCACTATCCTTCCCGGCGTCCGGCACTTGACGTGAAACATTTACAGTCAGAATGGTTATAAAAGCGGCCTTCCTGCTCCCTTTTGTGTACTGCACGCCCTGATTAAAAAGCCACTGGGCAGAACCATCAGATTGCTGCTTCTGCTGCCGCAAAGGAACTCACGGCCCAGTCGCTTTCCTTCCTCCATCTTATTTACATGGCTGCGTCTATCACAAACTGTGGTCACAGCAGCTCCAGATCAACACACAATGGCCAATTAGTCTCGTTATCAGACTACTTAAGACAGATCTTGACTGAGCAAAGGCGTGGAAGGGAGAGAAAAAAACGAGTAAGCTCTAAAAAAAAAAAAAAAAAAATATCCAGTGATAAACTGCTGCTTATTTTAATGCATCGTTAAAGGCCCTGTGCGGATTCTGTAATTGTGTTCCATAATTGTAAAGCTTAAAATTGTTTTGTATCAGTTCTATTACCACTAATAATGAGGCACCGGCAGACGCTCCACATCCTGGGAATTGATGAAGAATGCCTAATTGGTTGACTTTTCCGTGCCTAATGGACGCTTCTCTTAATTAAAAAGATACTGCGGAAAATGTTACAAAATCTGATATGGAATCAAAGAAGGAGAAGAAGAAGGAAGAAAAAAACAGATAAACGAAGTTAATCAAATGTAAGTAAATGAACAGTTCCAGGAAAGTCAGAGATTAGCCGATATGATTTCTATCCAAATATTTATTAATTGCAGTCACTTTAACAAAATAGAACCCTGATCTTATCTTATTATTATTTTTTTTTTCTTAAACTATGAGGGAATTTCATGTGAAGTGCTTTGACTGATCCGGAGCTTCCATGAGCTGCAGTGCATATGAAACAAGTCTTTAAAACAAGGCTTTAAAAACTTACTAGTCAGGGTGCCTTTGAGGATATTTAATTAAAATCTAATCCTGCATTCATTAAGGCTCACATAAATTAAGCTGTCATTCATAAGATTTATGGATTCTCATTTGCATTTTGCATACAATTCATCAATTACTCAAGTATGAAAGGAGCACATTTCCCTTGGAGCTGCCTGCTGCCCTGCCAACATTTGAAATGAGAGAAAGAGCAGGACTGTCAGGCATTCGAAACAAACTTTCCCCACAATGTCTGTCTCCTGATTAATCTAATTTCCAAGGCATCCCTTTACAAGATTGTACACAGTCCAGCTGCAGTTTTCAATTATATCTCCTGTCCTCACTGCTAACTTTGAATGGGAGATAGATGTAGCGTAGGGCAGCTTTCCAACCCCTGGTCTGCTCCTTACTGCAAGCCTGTTTACTCCCATCTTCATAAATTAAAAAAAAAAAAGTTTTAGAGGCAAATTGAAATTAGGTGGGGGAAGGAAAAAAAAAACCCGTCATCTTATTCTGGAGGGCTGTCAGGCAAAAAGGCTCGGCACATAATAACAGAACGTTTCCTCTCACGTTTCCACACTGACTGTCAGACAGAGGGAGGCTTCGCTCTCGCGAACATAAAGCAACTCATGTCTGGGCCACTGTGGGAGAAAAACCAATGTGGAGTAAGTGCTTAAGCCAAGCCAGGCATGAATACTTCTAAGATAAAAGGTCAAGCAAAACAAACAAACGCCTTGCAAGGATGAAGAGAATTAATTGAGTCATTAATATGCATGGCTAATAAAGCTCGAAAAATCAGGCAGAGGGGTAAAAAAAAATCATCAGGGGCTATTCTCTTTTAATAGCTCATATTTTCAGCATGAAGGGACCAAGGACATATACGTATCAATCTCTGGGGGAAAAAAAAAAAGTAGGGAGGGGGGCTAGACAAACAGGTTGGCATAACCTCAATGAATGTTCATGTTATACAAAGCAGACAAAAACAAACTTGTTCTGGTGAGGAGATTAATTCCCCATTAATCCCGAATTCTGGCAGAAGAACAGACCAAGTGGAGTAAATGAAAGTCAATCCTGAAGCGTACTTAATTGGTTCTCTGTCGTTAAAAAAAGAGAGCAGGATAACAGAGATCAAGAACTAGTTTATTAATCCATCTCATTGTTTTATGAAACTGTCATTGAAAGTAACTTTAGATAGGGCCAATAGCTAAGACTTTAATGTGCTTTTAATATTAACGGAGGGCCGCAATTAAGTGGGCAACAAACAATAGCACTCGACGGCAATGTGTTTTCATTCCTGCAGTATGATTGCAGAATCAATATGATTAACACGCTGTGGTGGGGCGAAACACACACACACACACACACACACACACACACACACACACACGCATGCATGTGCTTACTCATAGACACACAGCAAAATATAATTTGCCCCTGTGGTAAACCAGCACCGAGCATTCACTGAAATGCAGGAAAGTTGAACGTGCACACAGAATGTGCTGGGATGCTGCCAAGAATGGATGAGTGAGGATATGGTGTGACCATTAATAACAAATGTTAATGACTAATGTTTGCTCTTAGCTATTCAAAGCTACAAAATTAACTTTGACTGTAGAAGACTCTACTGTATATTTATGGTCTGTACAATATGTTTTAAATCTCATATATATATATATATATATATATATATATATATATATATATATATATATATATATATATATATATATATATACACACACACTGCCTGTCTTTAAAAAAAGTCACCACCTAGATTTAACTAAGCAAATAGGTAAGAGCCTCCTATTGGATAATTACTGCATGGATGATTGTTTTATCTGGCAACACGTTATTTAACCCTAACTGATGCAGTAAATAGTTTCTCATTTCTTAAACAACTATGTTGGAAGACACTTCCTGTGGTCGTGCAAAAGATGTTGATTCAGAAGGGTCAAATTTTTGGCCTGCATCAAGCAAATAAAACATCTAAGGAGATTGCTGAAACTACTAAATTTGGGTTAATAACTGTCCAACGCATTATTAAAAACCGGAAGGACAGTGAGGAACCATCATCTCCGAGGAAGAAATGTGATCGGAAATAAATCTTGAATGATCGTGATCGCCGATCACTTAAACGTTTGGTGGAATCAAATTCGTAAAAAAAACAAGAGTAGAACTCATGGCTATGTTTAAGAGTGAAAGTAAGAGCATTTCCAGACGCACAATGCAAAAGGAACTCAAGAGATTGGGATTAAACAGCTGTGTAGCATTAAGAAAACCACTTATCAGTGAGGCTAATCCGAAAAAAAAAAAAGGCTTCAATTTGCTAGGGAGCATAAAGATTGGAGCAACAGACGCACCAGGATAGGAAGAGAGGTAGGTGAACTGATGCACCCATCATGCCTAATGCCTACCATACAAGCCTGTGGGGGCAGTGCAATGATCTGGGGTTGCTGCAGTTGGTCAGCTCTCGGTTCAGCAACTTTATGTGCCTAAAGAATGAGGTCAGCTGACTACCTAAATATACTAAATGACCAGGTTATTCAATCAATGGGTTTTTTCTTCCGTGATGGCACTGGCATATTCCTGGATGACAATGCCAGGATTAATTTGGCTCAAATTGTGAAAGAGTGGCTCAGGGAGCATGAGACATCATTTTCACACATGGATTGGCCACCACAGAGACCAGACCTTAACCCCATTGAGAATGTGCTGGAGAAGACTTTGCGCAGCGCTCTGACTCTCCCATCATCAATACAAGATATTGGTGAAAAATTGCTGCAACTCTGGACAGGAATAAATGTTGTGACTTTGCAGAAGCGTATCGAAACAATGCCACAAAGAATGCATGCCGTAATCAAAGCAAAAACGGTCCAATACGTTTTTTTTGGGGGACGGGTAGTGTATATGTTTGTTTGTTTGTTTGTTTGTTTGTTTGAAATCATCAATAATATGCAGGCTGATCCAGTTTCTTCCAGTTTTTATATTTTCCAACACAAACCTTATAAAAACAATATATAAGTAAGAAACCTGGTTACTGATACAGCAGTCATCATTTTACATTCAATATAGCAAAACAGATGGGAAATAATATAAGATATTATTGACACATGCAGATAATATCATCTTAAATAGACCTTATATGTCATCCTATGTCGCATTTCAATAATTGGAAGTTTTTTAAAACGTTATCCATGAATGCCAATTTCTCAGTTTTCTCAGTTTTTCCACCCAAATCACTGCACTTTTAAATTGCAATTAATTAACTGCCACTGTTTAAATAATGTAAGAAAAAGTAGATATGAATTAAAACTGCAGCAATTAAAAAAAAAAAAAAAAAAAAAGAGCTTTGACTCAGTTTAAAAAACGTTTTTGTTTCTCAATATAAAGAATGCAGAGAGCATTAACATGGCTTGGGATTTCCCATGTTTGGTCTATTTTAGTTATCTAAATGGGTGCATCTAAAAGGGTTATGATGTAATCATAACATGACCATAAGTCAGAGAGCGAGAGAGAGAGAAAACACACACACACACAGATACATAGAGAGAAATGCAGAGATGGGTAGACTCTGAAGTCTGTATCCTCTTAGAAACAAACATTCTTAATGTTGAAACTAAACAGGAAATTCATAATGATTAACATTAATTGGACTGTGAATCGGAATGCTGTGAAACATTAAACAAAAATGATCCACTGTTTATTCTCCCCCCCCCCTTTTTTTTAATAATTAATGAAATGTAAATATTATAGGGAATCCACAAACGCTTGATGATGGGAGAGGAAGAGAACTGTTTACATAAGAGCAGCGAGTGCTTTCTCAGTGCACAACAAGGTTATGAGTCGGCCCTGATTCTCTCCGTTCCAAGCCAGAAGTACTAGTGCCTCTTCCCAAGGGCCTGGCCTCGCTTATACTCGGATACTGTTTATGCAGATCCAATCATCTGCTAAGAGCCGAGGGTCCTGATCAATTCAGTTGGCGTGAGTTTAAACGCTGTTTACTGTAAGAAGCTCACAACAAACACCGCTCGCTGATTTCTAAAACCCCCACCAACACTACGTCCTAACAGCAAGCCTCATTTATCAATCTTTTACTAAAGTTGTGTGTAAATCTTTTCATAGGCCAAACTGAACTATAAATTCCCAACAGATTCACACACAGCAGTAAGCTGACTTTCTTCGTCCTCTACGTGCATACGATGATAAATGCCAATCAGGATCAAGGCACAGCTGATTTGCATTTGGATGGCACTAACCAAACTTTCAGCAAAGAATCGAGCTCAAAAAGACAAATGATGACTAAACTGTAGAAGAACCTCCTATATCACGTCACCTATATTTATTTTTGTTTAAAACTTGAATGGCTAGCGTTATATACTTGGTTATATAAATAAATAAATAAATAAATAAATAAATAAATAAATATATTTTCTCCTATTGGATAATTACTGCATGGATGATTGTTTCATCTGGCAACAAGTTATTTAACCCTAACTGATGCAGTAAAAAGTTTCTCATTTCTTAAACAACAATGTTGGAAGACACTTCCTGTGGTCGTGGAAATGTTGGTCTGTTTCAGAAGGGTCAAATTTTTGGCCTGCATCAAGCAAATAAAACATCTAAGGAGATTGCTGAAACTACTAAATTTGGGTTAATAACTGTCCAACGCATTATTAAAAACCGGAAGGATAGTGAGGAACCATCATCTCTGAGGAAGAATATTTACACAAACTCAAGAAATCTCACAGGACATGAATGTTTTTCCAAATAAACTGGATTTCTGGTGATGCCACATTTCATGTGTAAATGCTAAAGTTCGTATATAGTCTAAACACATACATGTAGACCCTATATATAAATATATAAATATATATATATATATATATATATATATATATATATATATATATATATATATATATATATATATATATATATATATATATATATATATATATATATATATATATATCTCTTCTTCTTCTTTGGGCTTCTCCCATTAGGAGTCGCCACAGCGGATCATCCGTCTCCATACCCCTCTGTCCTCTACATCTGCCTCTTTTACACCAACTACCTGCATGTCTTCCCTCACCACATCCATGAACCTCCTCCTTGGCCTTCCTCTTTTCCTCCTACCTGGTGGCTCCATCCTTAGCATTCTCCTACAAATATAATTCATGTCCCTCCTCAGCACATGTCCAAACCATCTCAATCTCGCCTCCCTCACCTTGTCTTCAAAACGTCCAACATGTGCAGTCCCTCTAATAAACTAATTTCTAATATATATATATATATATATATATATATATATATATATATATATATATATATATATATATATATATATTAGAATACAAGTCTTGAACATGCCGCCATCTTGTTCTTCTCCTAAGACCTTAAATGATATGATTTACAAATACATTTGTTTATATTGACAAATGAGGCCCATGGAGTGGCACACATCCCCAGCTTTGTGTTTGCACCAACTAAAGAGGAATGAAAGTGCGATCGAGTCACAGCGATCCATCATGAGGAATCCCTGACTGCGCAAACAATGGCAAACTGGAAAAGTAGTTAGAAGAACAAGTCGTCCACTCAGTCGGGGGAAAAACAGAGGGAGTGGGGGTTCTGGCATGTGGGCAAAGACAAATTGAATGTGGCGCAAACAAGTTTACTTTCATCCCTGCTGACTGATTGGCATCAACTGCCAAACAGAGCAGAATGGTGAAGAGGCAAGGGCCTGTACCATTTAAACCCACAGAATGACAATTACTTCAGACAAGCTTTATCAGAGCAGCAGCTCCCCTCCGCAGCACCAAGTAAATCACTTGCTTTATTCCTGGAAGCTGTAGATTCCATTAAAAAAAAACTTCATGAGGAGGGCAGAAAGTCCATTTAAACCCAGCGTGAGAGCAAATAGTCCGACTCAGCACATCTGTGCAACTGAAGCGACGTCCCCACACCACTTGATGATATAATTCTTAATGTACGACTCGAGAAGACATAAATCTTAAAGTAGACATCACCTGAGATTTTTTCAGCCCCCTTCTCTCTTGGCTTTTTTTTTTTTTTTGATGAATTGTTTGCAACATCCCCGTGACTAAAGCCTTCAACCTCTTCAAGCCAATGCCTCTAATAACTCGTCGGCACGAGTGGGGAGGGCACATGACAGAATGATGAATATCACAACAGACAGCTCCAATATGGCACAATTTTAGCAGATCAATATCAGGCAGCAATATAAGAAAAAAAGGAGCAGATATGAGTCTACACAGTGTATTACAGATGAGGTACATCTCTCCTCTCTGCTCTCATGCTGGAGCTCGCCGTTAGTTTCACACGTCTCATCTGCCATGGCACTCGCAAAACATCACAAAAAACGGATCCCACCTCCAACTCCGTATAGGCATCTGCTTGGAATTATTGTGAGTCACGGCTGGTTTGATTGACTCGCCTGACCAAAGTTAGTTAAACGGATCCAAGCTGTGTCACAGGCCACAGGAACCCATTTTTTATTAAAAAATCCAGTGCATTTATGATTACTGCTAACATGGTCAGGTTACTATAACTTTAAGAATGGATGTAGAGGAAATATATAGCAACTAATGTCATATGCATGACTACTAATTAATCTCAGATTAATAAAAGTGAGTGATTTCTATAAACCCTTGTGTTTATTTTAATTCTTTATAAAATTTCCAAAGACTTTCTCCATTCTCCAACTGTATATACTTCATATAAATGTATTCAGTTACTCGAACTACATTTCTATTGTAAAACAATCATTTACAAATCTCTCCCGCACATTGATATATGAACTTTGTGTAACAATGACTACTTTGCATATGTATTCTGAGAAAAAATGTACAATTATGATATTTGATTTATCAGGGTTGCCAGATCAATGCAAAATATGCAGCACATAGTTTAACAACTGTTTGGGAAAACAAAGAGCATAAATGGCCACATATAATTACACCTTTTATCGTCAACTCGAATATATCTTTGAGAATGAATAATAAAATAAACCTGGCTTAAAAAAAAAATGTACTCAGTTCTCCAAGAAAAACTGCACACCTGTCAGCAATGGCTATAAAGCTACAAGTAACACACACTGGTGCTAATTTACTCGTTTTTTTTTCCACAGCGGAGGAAACACTGTATGCTGCTAACTCCGGCGGAAAAAAAAAAGGGAAGTTGGTGCAAAAAATGGGTGGAGAAATGAAAAGTGGCAGTTTAGTACATCGAACAGAATAAGTAATCAGCAATGCTTTCCATTTACCCTCCCAGTTTTTGCTCCGACATCCCACTGCTCATGTGAGTCCTCCCTCAGATACATATGTATGGGTGGTGTTTTTCCTTGTGCACAGAAACCTTTTGTACATAATTGTACATAATAGAGTTTTGTACATAATACAAAGGACTTTTAAACAGAATGATCTCAGTACATCGAGTCTCCTATAAGAATAAAAACAATGGTAACTCTAATATAAATGGGAGGATTAATTCATGTCCCTCCTAAGCATGGTTTCCCTTAATTACATCCAGCCAAAGAGGTGAAAAGTCTAAAAACTACTCTAAAATATACTGATTCAGATTGTGTTGATATGATAAGTATGTGAGTGACGAGGCAAGGAAAGGATCTTGCTTGTAATGTCGGCCTTCGCCTAGACGCCCCTGAGCCATCCCTGCTAATCAGGCTTCATCAATGTGAGATCTCAAGGTCCTTTAAATGCTATTATTAGATCATAGATCCTTTGTGCTGCTAATTCCATAGAGATTGATAAACATCTAATAGAAAAGGGTATAGCGTATAGGGTATAGTGTGACAGGTGGGTTTTGAGTGAACTGTCCTACTGAGACCTGGGTCATCCAGTGTAGAAGTAGCACCTTGGCACCTGGAGGAACATTGTTTCATACTACATCCATTAGTCAGTACTACACCTCCAGAGAGTCAGTATGTACACTATCAGCAGTCACATCCATACAGTCAGCATGTATACTTAGCAGCTTTGAGAACTTATGTACTTATGCACTGTGCTGCTAAAGTGTGTATAGCAGTAAGTATACAACAGTAAGTTGTACATTGTTGGTATAGCAAAAAATAATATACTGTCAATAAGTAGCAAGTACAAGTATCTGCCCTGGATGGCAAAGGGTGTGCATCATGTCCACAATCTATTAGTCAAGGAGTTGTTAGGTAATAATAGTTATGGTAGAATAACCTGCTAGAGGAAGTAAGAGGTACTAGAAGAAGTTGTGTATAAAACAATTTTAAATAAAATGGCTGCTTGGTTAAATCATATATAAAATGTATATATAATATGTATAAAAATAAAATCGAATAAATCTAACTAATGCAATACACTTTTTTTTATTATACTGATCAAACTGAGTAATTGATTAAATTAGCAAAACTTTAACTGATTAAGTAAAATTAAATAAATGGAAAAATTCAAGTTTACATTTGTTAGACCCTATTTGGGTAATACAGATTGTGTGTGTGTGTGTGTGTGTGTGTGTGTGTGTGTGTGTGTGTGTGTGTGTGTGTGTGTGTGTGTGTGTGTGTTTTACATTTAATATTTAATTTTCTGAAGATATGATCTACTTAAATGTTCTACTTATTTCAACAGACTCTAACAAATGTCTTCATTCCTTCTATCCTTCATTCTTTCACTCCCTTGATATGTGAGATTGTCAGGATTTTCTCCTTTTAAGTGAAATTCTTGAAGCTGTACATAAATACCAAAGAATCCATAGTGCTAGCAGTAGCTGCTAACCAGGAAGTGTGCTAAAGCTAACGCTTTGGATTCTTTAGTGCTTTCATGCATGTGCAAAACAAAACTTTTCAGTACGGAGTGAGCAGACGCAATAAATGTCTATAATAATAAAATCATTATATACATATGATCTATACATCAATATCATTAATATTATATAATATAATTCTTTAAAATATGTTTAGCTACAATGACATCTCATTATTGTCATTAGTACAATCCTACTTAAACAAATTTCACACTCTGTCAAATATCATTTCTGCCCTAATTTTTCATTTCTTTTCTAAAACATGTTTTGTATTAAATACCAGAGAACTGTGCCAAGTATTACATGATTATGATTACATAAAAATCATAAAAGCAGCCTTTGAACATAAGTGTTGATAACTTTCCTTTATATGCACATGCATATATTAGTGAATGTGTATCTCTAGTTATATAGACCTTCCTGAAATAAAGCACAGTTTAAAATAGGAGTTAATCATAATTATTATTATTTTTATTATTATTATTATTATTATTATTATTATTACTACTACTATTATTATTATTACATAATTTACAAGTATTTTCAAATCATTTGTTAATCATGTAGTTGCATGACAGTTGTGTAAGAGAGAGAGAGAGAGAGAGAGAGAGAGAGAGAGAGAGAGAGAGAGAGAGAGAGAGAGAGAGTGAAATTCGGGACTTTTGTACCGTACACTAATCTTGAAATGCTGAACAAGACTGTTATGCCTGTTACACCATCAGTAATTGATCACCAACACTGTTAATCAGTTAATGTTCTCTTTTTGCCAGCCAGTAAGAAGAATGGAGAGATAAATCATTAAAAACATGTCAGGTGAAAGTCCGGTGGTTTTACTCAGTCTATGTTCTCAGATTGCATGCTTTGTTCGTCTTATTAACCTTCCTGCTTCTCAGTGTGCCTTTAAATGAAATCTTTAGCCCTTTACATGTGAAATTAAAACTGCAGTCCCCTGAGCGCTTTTAATTATTCCTCTCCTGAAAAACTTCCTCTTTTGTCAGCCTGCTTTATTAGCAAAGCAGCCCACTCTCTCTCTCTTTTTCACTCTCTTTCTCTCTCTCTCTCTTTCTCTCTCATGCTTCACTCCTTTGAATCTCTCCCTCCTTCTGCCTCTCTCTTTCTCTCTCTCACTCTCTTTCCAGCGGCCCTGTTAAATTCTCACCTTGCACTGCCCTTGTCATCGGCCCGCTGAAGCACAAAGCTAGGCAGCGAGGGAGTGTTTACTCATTTCCCCAGCACATTATCTTTCACATTAATCACAGGCTTGGACCTTCTGGACACGGCACAGTCTCCTGATCTGCTCTGGACCTCACGCTCCCTTTCCATCTGAACAAAAGTCTCCAAAGCCTCTTCAGCTGTACTACTGCACCACACACACTAACTGTCTTTTATTTCTTTTCTTTTTTTTCTTTTTTTATTGCTACGCCTCTGACTGAGTCAAAATTCAAAACCGCATGCTTCTTCTTATTAGGTAAAAATCTGAATAGGAGAAAAATAAAGAAAGAAAACAATGTCCCTGTGACATAAATATGCATGAATATGCGACTTGGACGATGTAGAAGTCAGTGGATCTAATTAACCAAAAATAATTGCATGTAAATTGCATCAGTATTTTTTTTTATGCTAACTAGCTGTTTTTGAATTCCTTTCTCTTTTTTCAAATCTGTTGTTTGACAACATGTCATGGGACTCATTTTACAATTGTACTGAATGAGTGGAAAGCTGGGGTCCTACAGTCTGATGAGTTCACTGCTATAACCAGGTAACTTGCCGGTTAAATCACATCCGAAATTAGGACTGAAGCTAGATGTCGACTTTTATTTTCCCATTAATGCAAACCGAATGCTGAAGTCTTCTGCTACAGAGTCATCTTGTGCATAGTTAAGTTTCATTAAAACACCAAGGTATTGGATACCAATTCAAACTTGCCAAATGTACTACAAAATGAAACTCAGTTGTTCAAATGTGCTGATTTCAACATTTTTGTAGAGCACAATATATTCCTGGCTTTCCCAATCCAGGTCACAGACACAGATTATTACACACTGTAACAAGACATCCATACAACCAATAGACATAGTTGTCTGAAAAGATGGATGGCCATGGGTAAGGGACTGACCAGTACAATGTCAGAAACTTGTTTGTGAAACATACGCTATGACTTTAATGAGGTCATGGACAGCAGCAACATTATCATTAGTGACAGTGGCCTTTTTTAGCATTGGCCCCGTGTCCTCCTGCAATTAGCATTTTTTGTTTTACTGGCAAACCAAAGGCAGAACTGGCGAGCAGAGCGTCATCTGAAATTCAAATAAATGAGCAATGTAAATAGTTTAGAGAGCGAGTTTACTCAGTGAACAATAGCCCCTTATGAGAAACAAGTGAGAAGAAACGGTGTGGGGACAGAAGCAGTGGGGGGTTGAGATGAGCCAGCACAATGTGGCCCTTCTCTTAGAGCAACTTGTTATCAGGCAGAACACAGAGGCCTTTTCAATCTGCATTTAAATACATTTCTTTCCACTGCCTCATTTGCATTCATTTCTCCCATTATATTTGGAAATGGCCAAATGTCTAGCCGTCACAATGTGGGAGCCTATCAGCGGCCAGAGGAGCCCACACCTGATGCCAATTTAGCCTGCTTGGATCTTTTCATTGTCATGGGCCGATCTGACAACTCAGGCTCTGTGCTGTCCAGGGGAGTTTTCAATTGGATTTGCTTCTGGTGACAAAATTGTTTCGCTCATGGAAGAATTTTATTTTTTTTGCAAACCCTCCCCCCCTGCACCCCCCACCCCCTCCTTCTCTCTCGCTTGCTCTCTGCGAGACGCTGGGCGTCTATTTGGGTGCCATGGGAAAACTAGTGCTGAATGATTCTCAGTGGCTTCTGATTTCCACTATTTGTTCAGCATTAGGCCCACTTATCTCTCAAAGAAAAAGCAACATGTGGAGAGAGAGTGACAGGCCGAAAGGCAGCCTTGCTAACAGGTCCATTGTGCACTTAGGATCTGCATTCATATAAGAGGGGCCCTCTTTTCTTTCTTTCTCTTCCTCTCTCTCTCTCTCTCTCTCTCTCTCTCTCTCTCTCTCTCACTCACACACACACACACACACACACACACACACATTCTCTCTCTCTTTCTCTGCCTCTCTCTCCCACACATACACTCGCTTGGTTGCTTTTTCACACACACAGACTCGGTTCTGCTGCAGTCAATTACCAGTGCTAATCCTGCCCGCAATAGGGAGTAAATATTTCATTACATTTTCAAATAAATACTCAGTGTGGACCAGTTAAGTGTCATTCACAGAGAGAGAGAGAAAGAAAAAGAGAGAGAGAAAAAGAGAGATGACAAATGACGACCCCTTTGATTTAAGCAATCAAAAACACAAAAACACAGTGGCACTGAGTAAATTAAAAAACAGCCAGAATTTAGAATAAACAGTTTAACAAAAAAAATTATTTATTTATATATATATATATATATATATATATATATATATATATATATATATATATATATATATATATATATATGTTTAGTACTGGGTCATTCAATGAAACCGTCCTGATTTTACGCACTAAAACAAACAGCAAGGAGGTGCGCTCAAAACCTCCAGACACACACACACACACACACACACACACCCCATGTCATCTCCACTGTCGAATTAAGTGTAAGCTGTCTTGGAGGAATTAGCAACTGGACTTAAAAAAAAAAAAAAAAAAACACGACGGGGAAATGACAGGGGCATCCCAGTGCTTCGTGCTCATTAATCACTCCAGTGTCTTTGACCTTTCATTTGCCAAGGGCGCAAAAAAAAGGCGAGGAGGAGGCGGGTGCTCAGGGCCGATGAGAAAAAGAAACAAAAAAAAAGAAAGCGGAGGGGGGAAAAAATTGGATGGGAAACAAGCGGCGATAGGTAGGCGAAGTCCAGGAGATGCCACAACACATTCTTAATGAAGAGTGAAATTAATCAGCTTCACGGATTGTTAGATAAATCAGGAACTTCCCAAGCCTCTAGGAGATCTCAGCTGCTCAGATGCTTGATAAAGACTGAGAGGACCCTTTGCCCATTTACACGTTATCAAAAGAATTACAGAGATGCATGGACCTTCTTCAGGAGATGCCACCTTTAGGAGCGGGGCGCTCAAAATGGCACGATGGTGCGACACTGGCGTCACAATTATTTTTACACTCTCCAAATGAGGCTCATTCCAGGTGAAGAAGCAGGACGAATAAAAAAAAAAAAGAGAGCAAAAGAGTTGCTGAGGGCCTCTTCTCTGTCACTACAGGGGTGTGACATGTTGATTTATACAGCCAGATAACGGGGCACATGAGCAAACGCGAACAGAACGACACCGAGTGCGCTGCTCGGGGAAAGAGATGTCTTCACTTTTAGCTAACACATGTAGCAAAGCCCTCTTTTTTCTTTGAGAACAATGTGAGAGCATGAGAGTACAAATATTCCATTAGCTGTACAGTGAAAAGACAGGCCAAACCTAGAAAGCTCATTTACATGAGGGCTTCAATTCTCTTAGCAAGCACGTTACAAAACTGTACATGAGAGACTTAATATGTGCGAGCTATAAATAGCAAGTATAGTATAGTATAGTGGAGTAGAGTAGAGTAGAGTAGAGTAGAGTGGAGTAGAGTAAGAAATGTCAAAAGCAGGTTCAGATCAAGTCTTGAAGCACTTCACACAACAGTACTGCGTGACTGCTGAGGATACGACCAGACATTTTTAACATTTAACACATGCTATACGTGATATTCTGACAATTGTTTGTGCAGTGCATCAATCGATGTATGAGAAATCTATTTAAATTGCATGATGTCATCTATAAAGAACCTGCAATCTTTTTTGGAAACAAGTACATGTGTCCAGAAAATACATAAATGATTTATTTATCATGATATAACATTATTATTAATAAGTTATTCATTATATGTATTATCATATAATATCATAATCATATAAACTCAATCTTTTGCATTATTTGGGCCATAAAAGTCTGTAGCTCTCAAAGACTTTCATTCAGACTCCTAGACAGTATTGGAATATTTTGAAATATAAAATATGCTTTTTCAAAACCACTTGGATTGGTGCAATACCACCAAACTTCCATGCTACTTTGCCAGCCAGTTATACAGGTGAACTATCAGGATGGTCTATTTAATGTATTAATTTGTAGTTTAACCAACCATCCAAAGTCATGACATCTTTCATAAAGTTTCACTAACTGTATTTAAAGCAATACTAATTCTGTGAATATTAAAAGCCAATCAAATGCCGTCTTTATTTATACACTGTTGTTACATTAGGTACAAGTTTGGGCCTGTTTATTATACTTATTATACGTTACATTCTTTTATACGTGTCTCGATAAACCACAGCTACTGAAAGTTTTTCTTTTAAAGAAATTATCTTTTTTTTTTTTTTACTTGTTACAAATCTGCATCTTGTCTTACATTTAACCCTAATTGCAGGCTAAGGTTAATTCAATCAGTCTATGAAGTCCCTGCTCCAATTTAATTGCCTATTTTTATTGCCTCAGTGAGGTTTTAATTGAAATCAGTACACATCTAACAACAAATGTGACATGTTGATGTCTGGGGATAGCTATAAATACTGTGCATAAAAAAATATGTGCATTATTAATGTGATTTCTTTAATGAATTGTTAGTGAGCACACACAGGGACTTTATTTCCATAAAGCAAGACAAAAAAAGAAAAAACATACTTAATCGTTATGTTTTAAGATTTCAATCTCATTAAAAGTCAACGCGCCAGCCGATGATCGACATGCACGACACTCGTATTGCGTGTCACGCCTGATCAAATGAAGAACAAACATCAAGCAGTATTGGCATTGGTGATTTATCAGGTCATTGTCGCATGCATAGAGACAATCGATGCAATTGCACCGTGTCAGCTTTTTTCCCTACGTGGCCAGGTATTATGGGCTCGGAAAATAAATAAATAAATAACATAAAGGATAGCACAGGCATTGATACAGAAGCGAGCATTCCCATGAATCCTGTATATCAAATTCTGCAGAGCAGCTTTGCCCATTGCAGTTATTGATCTGTGTCACGGAAGGTGTTATGGCTGCTGATTGACCTGCTTCATTGTTTGAGATGTTCCACGCTCGTATTTATTTGATGCATGAATCTTTAGTCCATTATTTACGTACGCTGGAACGTCCTCGTTTTTTTTGTGACATTTTTGGTTTCTCACGCAGGACTGTATGATGGTTCATAGTTTATGGATGGTTCATAGTAATGTAGTCACTGCGGGAGATGGCAGCTGGGCACATGGCTCTAAATATCAGCCCTATTCCCCCACTTCTCATATGGCATGAAGACAAAAGAGAAGGCATGTGTGGAAAAAAAAGAATAATAATCTTTCTTGTTCCCAACATCGCATTAGTGAGTAAAGGGGTATATGGGCCTGTAGCTAGAAAAGGGCAAACAGTGCCAACTCAAGCCTGACATCTGTATAAAAACAAAAATAATCTGCTGTCAGCAGAATGTTCAATGACTTCTATCACCCTGGTGCTGCGAGAGACGAGCGGCTGCGAGGATTCGGCTGTTTTGCTAGGCTCAGTGGATCGGAATGCATGCTAATTACCATCAAAAAATATGTGTCGAGCCTTATGCTTTCTGGCACAGCTCCGCACCTTGGCGAAGGACATGCCAAAAGGTTCCTGCAAAAGCCGAGATTAATGAACACTGTTGAATCGTCGTAATGCCGTGTCAACAAAACCCATACATTTCATTACATAGGTCACGGGGCCCTGTGTTTTAATGTCACGCTTTAAATTTAACAACATCTGTCTTAGTCAATCGAAGGAGGCTGAAAAAGCGAGATAAATATTTAACTTGCTGTACACTCGCTGCGTTATTTGTAATTGTAATCGCACACATACAGTACTCACATATTCCTCGTACAGCGTTCATATATTGCACCAGCTAAAAAAGGAAACAATACTACAGGAGATATTCAACCAATACAATCTTTATGCTTGTCAGTTTAATCTACGCTGCCTGTAGCTAAACAGGAACGGGCTTCCGCTTTTAAATAATTCATTTTCTTCCCCACACCGCATGCTCTTAAAGCTTTGTGAAACGCTCTGGTCAAATTTTAAAAGTTTAACCTATGTAGATCAATGTGCTTCCTTAAAAGAGTTTCATAAATTAAAGTGCAGAGGGCCTTTTTTTTTCCTCCTCTTCGAGCAGAAAAAAAGCTGATGAGACAGGTTTAGTTTAATCTCAGGCAATAGAAGTCATTAACCATTCTCCCAGGAATTAAAATATAGCTTGCCCTTTTCTTCTCTCACTTATCATTAGCATCACTTTAATCTCCCAGCGTTTCACACTGCTATTTTAATCATTACTTACTGCCTTTTGACAACTGAAGAACATGCCTTCTTCTTGCTCAGGCAGCTTTTAGCTGACAAAATGTAGGACATCATATAAAAATATCGAAATGTTCACTTTCTCTCTGCTTAACACTTCTATTAAGAGTGAATGGGAAAAAATAAAAGACTAAATGAGAAATTATAAAGAAAACAGCAGTAAAATAATTGAGACTAAAGCACAGGAGGGTTTCGCGTCATGCCGAGCGATGTGTGATAGTATTTGCATTTATCATGTTGTTTAAATAGATCATGGATTCTGTGTATTTTCTTATGTGGGTCATTTGGTGAGCTGGGGCCATCCATTTCTTTGTCCTTGACTCAATGAAAATTTACGAGAAAATTGCATCTTTTCCCAAGCCGAATATAAATCAAGCGTTATACACCGGCTTTCACTGTCTCTGACAGATATAGGCCACGTTCTAAACTTTGTTTCTACATTGTTCCTTGTTTGGTAAGTGCGTGAGGGCGAAAGACAAATATGAATACAGTTCATTTCACACATTAAACTACTGATCCTAGATAACTGAGGTAAATGCTTTAGTGAAATCTCCATCTTTGAATTGTAGGGTTCTGTACCGCTTGGCAGAAATGAAGTGATAAAAAGGTTCTCTACATGCCACCTATTACATGTGCCATGTCTTATACTAACAAAGTGCTTTGAAGAGGAAACATGCTACTTTTGAATATTTTGGGCTGATTAGGGTCGAAGCTTGAATATTTTACAATCACAGCCTCATAGTCCTCAGACTGCTGCATAACCTCATTACCGAAGCAACTCAACTGATATACCGCATAATACGTGTCATTAGAGATGTGTTTTTAGATCAAATGAGGACAAATAATGCTTTTCGAACTAAATACTGTGCAATGATTGTAATGCTCACTTGTTATGTAACAGTACTGGGTCATGCTCACCATTCCACTTTCAAACAATCTGGTGTCATCAAGTGCAGAAACAAAAGAAAATAAAACAGATTTAATCCATGAAACCCAGTGAAATAAAAAATAAAAAAAGAAGAGAAATAAATTGTGAAGCAATTGTGATAATGGCACTCACTAACTGTACACTAATGATCTGTAAACTGTTCGTTGAAAAAATAAAATAAAATGAAATAAAAAATAGAGCCCATCATGTCCTGTGGTTTAGTATAAAATAACACTCTTTTTTTCTTAAATTTTCTGGCACAAACTGGATTAAGCGGTAGATTACACCATTCGTTGTTTATAATTTATTTATAATGGCCAGTTTTTAGCCTCTGAACTATCAGTGCAATGTTGCGATTAGGGAGAGTGCTATTGAAGATGATATAATGCATATATGTTGACCTCTGTTGCTACCTGACACCAGAGTCACTTTCAAGCGAAACACTGGGTTGTTGAAAATGTGTCTTTTTTTTTTTTCTTCATCACATGCACTAAAATAAGAGAGTTTTGTCCCCCCTCCCTCATTCCTCTTCTTATTTTCTTCTTCTTTCTCTATTGCAATCCTTTGAAAATCAACACCAAACCGGTCCTCTGAAAACGGTTGGAAACAGTTTATGAACATTTCAACAAATCAAATCCCTCCTTCTAGACTGAGTGGGGGAAAAAAAAGAAAAGGAGGAGAAGGAGAAGAAGTGAAAAAGCAATTCATTTCTGATCTCTTTCCAAGTTCAAAGGCAAACTTAAAGTGATACTTCAAAGAAACGTGCAATCAAAGACGTGCAGCTGTTAAAACAACCTTTTGTTAGCTCATTGTCTTCCAACCAAATTCTACAGAAACATCCAACAACCAGAGGAAACAGAGTCACATCCATAACAGTCAGTCACTGGACGTCCCAAGACTTTGGTGGCTGAAATAACAATATTGCTTATGAGAGGTGTACAGTACGTCTGTTTACAGTCAATACAATGAACGCAGTGAAGGTATTGAAGAGGTCCTGACTGAAACCGCTGAAATCGGAATATATTCGGTTTAATAGACGTACACTGCACTCTGAAAGCAAGATACAAGATAACTGCTGTTTGTCTGCTTCGCTGAATAGCAACCACATTAAAGCACCAACCTAAGCCAGCTGGGGTTTTTTTTCTTCAAAAGAGAATACTGAAGTGTTAAAGTCACTATCATCACATAAAAACGAGCAGCAGTGGAATTTTAATGCTAGGCTACAGAAAGGCTAAGAGGGAAAAAAAAAAAAAAAAAAACGAGAGCTTTGCCTGCCCACTGACTGGACTTAATTTTTTAATACACGTTAGCACCTGGCTTTAATCCGACTCTAATGTTCATTGTCAAGGGTTAGCAGCGAGATATCGAAAAGCGCCTGTCAATCAAACGCTGGTCAAATTAAAGTACAGCTCCATTAAGTTTCAAATGGAAGCACGGTGGTCCGCTGTGAATCAATCACATAAGTGAAACTGGTTATGGTTATTATATTCACATTCCACAAAAGCCCTACATTAGTTTTATCAAGTCGACTACAGTGCTCCAAGACAGTTTAATATTTGATGCTTATATATTTTTACTCGAGCATGACTCTTTAGGAGCAAACGTGGATATTAAATGCTGTGTTAAATAAAAGTATTAATAAAGGTGTCAAAGCCCATCTGGGGGTATTCTGAAGGAATGGACTGAAAAGCATGTTTTGTCTGATAGTCAATTTTTTGGACCATTCCATTTATTAGGTATGTTTATATAAACAAACGTTTCTCAATCCGAATGAATTTAAGTGCCCTAATCATTGCGGTCCGATTTAAATATGCATTTACATGGCTTTTCAATCTGTTTGAAATCAGATTGAAGTTCAGTCGGATCGATCAAGATGTTTACATGTACTGTAGGCCTTTCAATCTGATTGGTAACGGATTATTTGGCTGCAGGCAAACAATAACTCCTATGTTTTCTGATTGTTGAAATGTTACATACCTGTGCACATTTTTATTACTTCCTTCTGATCTAGATCAGAATGCATATAAATTGAACAGACTTACCTGATTCGAAGTGTTTTCAGAAGCAGAAATGCCAAACAGCCGAGGAAAGGCAGAGGGAAAAGAGAGAAAAAAAAGAAGACACACTGTAAGTGGAAACATGTAGGGCACTTTAACAAAATCATCCTGCTGACAGACAAAATAATCTCCAAATCCCTTTCATTTCAATCCTTGTTGTAATAAGTTACACAGCAGATGTACAAGCAAGAGGCCCCCATGTGCAATGCTGGAAAATGTTGTGTTCTCACCTGAGGTTAAAAGTAAATGTCTTTTTAAACAGATACAGTGTACGTATGTACATGTATTAATTTTAGTGCATATTTAAAGTTGGACAAATCAAAAATTAATTAGCTAGTTCTCTAACCAACTAAAAGCTTAATTGTACTTGTCTGATTCCATGCCTAACTTGCCCATAACCCAAATATTGAGGCTAAAATATGGTCGCTACTTTAACAAGTAAGTTAACTAGTTAAATGCATCAATACAGATTAAGTGAAACACATATAAATATAAATTTTCCATATCACCATAGTCATTCTAATGTAGAAGATCGTCTTTGTGTCCTCGACAAAATGTAATGTCCAGTGTTTTGGCTATGAGTCTGGCAAGCCTCTTTATTTTATCTCTCAGTAAGTTTAATTTTATGTGGTTGTACTAAAAGGAAAATGAGTTTTAGATACTTTCCACTTCATTTTTCTCTATTTCATTAACGTTTCTATATGTATACATGTGGCAACTGATTTGAAAACAGATTATGCAGTAATGCAGGCATAGCCATTTAACTACCAGATCCTACCGTTAGCTAATGTGAATAATGCAGAAATGACACTCCCACAGCACCAGTTTTACCTCATAAAACACAAAATTACAATAAATAAATACATTTGATTGACAAGTAATGATAAAAAAAAAAAGAATAGCGTAGGCCAGAGTTAACAATCTGCCTGTCCCGGGTGTCCAAGGTGTCCACATCTGATATTATTAATTTAAAAGCTAAAAGAATTAAAAGCTATGCAGTCGAAAAACAAAGTACATTTGACATGCTTTCCTGACTCTCACTAGGGTTTAAGATTTATGATAGTGGCTTCCAGTTAAGCAAAAATGCCAACTCTGGCATAATGCCATGGTGCCATGCCCTGAAACCCAGGACCAGCTAAAGTCTCGACAGTGAAAACACTACGAGTCACACATCAGTTATTGAAAGCAATAGCCATGAGTGGTTCACACACCCTTTTCACATTCTGTATATATTTGGAAACTAAGTCTAAGTCCAATATGATAATACTATTTTCCCCTTACCAAATGCTAAAGATATTCATGTGAGATGTAGAAGTGTGTGTGTGTGTGTGTGTGTGTGTGTGTGTGTGTGTGTGTGTGTGTGTGTGTCTATGTCTGGCTCCATCTGGAAGATTCAAGCACTCGGGGGCTGTCACACAATAGGGAGACGAAAGCCTGCTGAAGGATAACAAATGACTTCATGGCAAAACAGCCATTGAAATTCTTTCAGTATGTGGCATTAAAAACAACTGAACAAATAGAGATAAGAAGGTTAGTAGGATTTGAAATGAGATTTCTCCCTCTCTCCCGCTCCCTTCCTCTCGGCCTCCGTTAAAGAGCTAAACAAAACAAATGGAGCTTATTACTGCAGATTACCTTACACTGGACAGATTCGCTGTGTGGGGCCAAGTGTAAACAATGCCTTTCTCTCTGCTCACAAAGTACGCACCATTTATAACACTGAGCAATCATAGCCACTGCTCAGGCAGATAAAGGGAAATGTGCGCTGGTCGCAGCGTTTAAAAATACAACCGTTTAAAAGGCTGTTTGTGTGTGTGTGTGTGTGTGTGCTACTATAGCAAACACTGATAAACTAATTATTGGCTGCTATAAAGGATTATATCATTGCTGTATACATAAAGCCTGGGGGATTGGGAGGATTTCAGCATGTGTGTTATGTGACTGACTCAAAGTCACATCCTACCCAGAGGAGCAAGGACACAAAAGTAACAGGCCAGAGTGAAATAACACAACTTCAAAAAAGTGTCTATAACAGAGCAAACCTTTTTTATATTGGCAAACAAAGAAGGAGGACATGCCAGGTGGGGCATCTTTACCAAAGCACAACTTAAAGTATGTTTTGAAGGGGAGATAATCACAGTCTACCTCTGGAATGCTTAAAAAAATTACAGGAACAGTGGCCTAAGCAGAGAGGCAAAATCTAGTGATTGCACATATATATTTTGTTCATTTGCCACTCTCTGTCCTGTCAGAAGGCCCCACTAAAGCTCTCTCATGCAATTGGATTTATGATTTATACATGGAGCCACTGAGCAACAGGCTCTGAGTGCGGCTCCAGCGGCGGACGCGAGATTTATCACGGGCCCAGTCCATCTAACAATCAGGCGTTAAACAGAACAAAAACCCATTCCAAATAAATTCCCACTGTATTTGTGTGCCGATTTGATTTAACAGCCTTCTGGGAGGCACCATTTGGTAGAACGAAAGCAGCAAGAGGTAGGTGGTGTCTAGGAGAGAGCTGGAGGAGGAGATGGGGGTGGGGTGGGGGGTATGTGCCAGAAGTGTTTATTGTGTCAGGTTGATTTATTGAGTGAGCTTCATTTCACTGAATGTTCTCAGATATTTATTTCCCTAAAGGCGCCACAAAGATATGAACAAGCCTGCATCCACATATGTCATCATTGCCCATTTTACAGAGTCAGGAGATTTCTGTTCAAACCAGAGAGAAAGGAAAAGAGAAGTGGAAAAAATACAGTAAAAAAAAAAAAAACTTTAAATCTATACCTTTCCCACAAAACCTTGTCTTGAAATATTGTTTAACACATCTCCATAGCCATCACACCGCTCTTAAAAAAACAGCTCTTAAAAAAAAGAAAAAAAACCCAAAACAAACCACAAACCCACCTGCACTCTAATGTCAATAAACTCCATAAATTCAGCACAGGGAAGACTTTTTACAATGCTGAAAAAGAAACTGTCAAAAAATTCAGTGCCAGACCCAGCACATCGGCCATGCTGACAAACCGAGATGGCTCATAAATTTAGCAGCTCCTATAAACAACGGTTTGGTTTCATGGGCTTAGGCGAGAGCGCTGGAGGAGCGATCGGGCTGGCCGAGATGAGAAAACAGTGGGAAAGTAAAGCAGATGGTGCTGGCCTTTGATTTTCCAGATGGCTGTCCTGACTGGTGAGCCCAGTGACACTGAGGCTTCTCATTGACATTCTGCCTCCGCTGCTGCAACGGCCCCCGCGTCTCTCTGTCTCGTCCCCCACTTTCTCTTGGTCTGTCTGTCTCTCACTCTCTTCCACTCTCTTCTTCCCTCCAGAGCTGGGTATCTCTCAATGTCCCCATCCCTCAATCTCTCTCTCTCTCTCTCTCTCTCTCCATCCCTCGCCAGAATAGCCATTCTCATTTCATCCTGGCTGCCTGTTGCCACTGTTTATCCAACAGCCATAATAAGACACAATTGTACATGGCACCTTTTATTTAGAGAAGCAAAAGCAATTACTATTGTGTGACCTGACTGCAGCCATCACCCATTAAGAGACTTAATGTAATGTTAATATTAAAAGACAAATGCAGGCTAAATATAATGAAGTTTGGTGAATGCTGTTATGCAGGATGGATAATTAAGTCGTTCTGACTACAGTATTTGCGCACATCTACATTTATTAATACAAATCACTTTTCTCATTGCTGGCACGGAAAAAAAAAATGTCTGTCAATCTCAGCCCACTGATTATCTTCAGGGGGAAAAAAACCCTCAATATGACCCATCATCCATATTTGTTCATATATTTATAATTTACCACACAACATGACTATTAAGCAGTCTCTCCTAATTTAAATTGGCCAGGGGAAGAAAATTTAGTGCTGAAGAGGCCATTTCATGACCTTTTGCTACACCTCCCATTTTTTTGGGTCAAAGCATCATTACCATAGTGCAAGCTCAAAGAGGACATCTAAAATCCTTTTAATTATGCTGTGTTTACTGGAAGCTAGTGGACTGCACTCACTTTAATGAAACATCACAGCGCATGCATCTAGGGCCCATGGGAGACGAGGCCTGTGCTCGACCAATCCTGCTCCTTTACAGCGTACACAATTAATTGATCCATGAACCATATTTTTCAAGCTGTTTCTGTGCAAGTTGGAAATATGACAGCATAATGCTGAACCATATGGCACAGGGAAAAATATTTGTATAAACTACAATTATTAGCCATAAAATAGGGTAACATTATATTCTGTGGCTTCAAAGATTAATACTAAGATTCTCTCTCAATGGGCTGTGTTTAGAGTAGAGGATGGTTGTGTATTGTCATTTATGAACATCGTGATGTTGATTTTGGGGATATACGTACGTTATTATAATTACTTTTATGTAGTTTGAGTCTCTGAGGTTGCCATATTTTTCCTGACTAAAAGTTTCAGAGAGTTTTTTTTATAGACTATTACCAAGTTAAAAGACAAGCACTCGCTCTAAACAATTAATGGATAGAAATTGCAAACTAACCAAACAGATTTCCTCACCATCAAATGTACCACAGGGTAAAATCAAATCAAAATAATTTAAAATATTACAAATTGAAATAACAAATTCAATTAAATGATGGTATGTGAAGGATATATATATATATATATATATATATATATATATATATATATATATATATATATATATATATATATATATATACATACATACACACACACACACACACACACACACACACACACACACACACACACACACACACACACACACATCTAAAACTCAACACTTGATACAGAAGGAATTATAAAATGCTATGACCTAGCAAATACAAAATGCTACTTATCTTGTTTACAATCATGGCTCAGGAGAAGCAATGTTACATCATTTGTATGGATGGATTGTGTGTGTGTGTGTGTGTGTGTGTGTGTGTGTGTGTGTGTATATGAGTGCGAAGCTGTGAGAAGCAGAACTACAGCAGCAGTGCACTAGACAAGCCTAGTGTACCTCTGAAAGTGATCTCTGATTGCTGTGATGTCATGTCTGAAATGGAAGAGAGTACTGACACTATAAAAAGTGTAGCGCAGGCCCTCTCGAGTGGCAGATTGCTTTCTCCATGCAGTCTGGGATGCGGATAAGTGACGACAGAGGCCGCGGCCTCCTCCACATAGGGGACTGGAAATGAGAAATAAGCGTTTCCTGCCGCATTCTGCCCAGCCACAAAAACAATTTGCAGCGAAAAAAAAAGCCTGCATAAACGAGTAAACGGGGTCCACTACTGGAAGTAAAGGGATAAAAATTTCTGCCACTTCAAGCAAACATTTTTCATAAGCAACTTTGGCACATTCCTTCAACTAAGCCAGACATTCTCATAGTCTACAGTGAATTCGCCTTAATATGAACAAAGCAGTTCAGGGAGATCAACAGGCCCTTTGGACTCAAAGCATTATTGGGCAGATGAAATAAGACACACTGGCCATCACTATTCCGAGCATCTTAACTTTGAAGTACTTTGGCTCCAGCTCTGGCTTGAGGATTTTGTTATTAAATGGTGACCATCTTTCTGGGGACTCTATGGCATGTAGGATGACATTAGTGGACATCTGGATGGAAGCTGCCATGGGAATGTGTCTTCAGGTCAGTGAATTTAATGTGTGGTGCAAAGGTAGATAAGCCACAACACTATGACATGACCGTATATATATATTGCATGAACATGCTGGACCGAGCCCTGAGATTGCAACATCTCCCGGTTATAAAAGCAGTCTACAAAATACATCACTGTCAGAAGCTTTTCTGACATGCTCTACTTTACCCATAAGCCAGTTCCTATGAATCCTAAAAAGTATTAGGAAGAACCTGTTTTTAATTGTTCACCATCAGTCCTTCATTTAGTGAATTTATGGACCATCATTTTTTTAAAACCCAGGCACTCAGACAGGCTGAGACAAAGAAAGAGTTGGTCTAATCTTGGCTGCCTACGAGAGGCTGTTTTCTCCACTTAAATGGAGCTGATTGGAGGTGGAAGATTCACAAAGCTCCAGGTGATTTCCATAAGAAGAGGAGGACGGCTTCTTAATGGGGGTCAATGCCAGGGCCGGAGCGTGAATTGGCAGGGGTGCATCAATTAGAGCGCAGCCAAAGCTCAAGCTAACGATAAGGCAAACGGATGATAGAGAGGTGTAATCTTCATTAGAGGTGTATAAAAAATGACAGTCTCACAAAGACGTGGCAAATGAGAGTGTGGAGAAGGGCAAGTAGTGAGATGCCTCCACTTACAGCAGACCCATCCCAAAGTACTTAAGACTTTATCACCAGCGGTATACTTGTACAGCTTTCTTTTAGGAGGTACATTCATTTTCAGTTATTTTAGGTTACTTGAAATAAATGGATTTCACCTGAGACTTCGCTACATTACGAATAAAATAAAGTTTATATCAAGCCATATATAATTCATATCAGTCTAAAAGTTTACATTGTGTATGCTAATTCATGCAATTGCCATTAGGGATGGTAAGATTCACCGATACGCATCGGTGCATCAGCATGAAAGTTAAAAATGTGACGCATCGATTTAAAAAAGTTTGCATTACATATAATTTGCCATTTGCATCACGATGCATGATGGTTTTTAACATATTTTCATCGGTAAAAAAAACTATTTATTTATATATAATTATTAGTAGATGTGCTATACTGTTTATTATTTAAAAAGTGACCAGTAATTTGTGACCAATATATTATATGTAAATTGATTACATATAATTGATTACATTGATTGATTATCTCCTCGCGTTTCTCAAACGGGTTTTTTCACCACCACTGCTGCTACAAGTATATGACGTATCACAACACTGCAGAGACTGAGGCGTGTTTCAAGAGTCACATAGAATGAAGATTAACATGGCAAAGGTAGAGCTGCATCTTTCTGGAGACAGAACAGAAAAAGAATGTTTGGTTTTATTTTCTTCTTCTTCTTTTTTTGCACTACAAAAGCCTGTTTGTAAAAGGGCCATACGTTAGAAGTCAGAAGGTACTTAAATAAATCTGCAATTGGCTGTCTGTCTGAACTAAAGAAATAAAAGTGAACTATCTACCATATTGAATTGCATAACATCATATTTTTTCCATTGCACTGTACTGCATTATTCCGTATCGTTGAATATGTATTGCAAATCGCATTGGTTTTATTGCCTTAGCGTTTGTGATTTACTGAATTTTATTTTTTATTTATTTTTGTATTTATTTATTTAGGTGCTATGTATACATTTGTTGTTTAATTTTAAGATTAATTTTAAAAATCAGTTTAAAACACTCAGTTTAGCTCATATACCACCTTATCCAAGGTTCAATCCTCACTACTTTCCCACTCAGACATTGTTGCATTGTTGCTACTGGAGACCAATATTTATCCATAATTGCTCTATCTATGTGCAAAACCCATTTAGAAATTTGACGCTCAATTTATTTAGTCATCAGCTGCAAAAGGAAAAGAACTTTCCCTACAGACCGTCCAGGTTTTCATAGTTTACCTCTGTCCGACACAGGAAGTTTGATCTGCTTGAGATGGCGGGTTTATCTTTTATAGTGAAAATGAAGGGTGGAGCAGAGTTACTCAACAGGTCACCATCCAATCTACTCTAGTAGGATTGCTGCGTCGTCACCTGCACAAATGACGTGCACAACTCAAACAAAATAAACATACTAAAGAAGCGCCAGTAGTCACAAAACTGTATATTCAACTGTGAGAGTTCTAGATGTTGCTACATTATTTACCTGTAATAAAAATGCAGGCTTTGTGAAGTAATTAACAAACTGCACACTCTGACATTTAGTGCATTGTGCCAGGAAGCACAGCTCTTTGATGTTGTTGTGCAGAAAAAGGTACACGCTTAATAAGGTAAGATATTAAAGTGCACATGTGTGAAGAGTGTTCACGAGTGTGTGAGAGGAGTGGGCGAGCTCAGAAGCAGAAAGAAATTTGATTACATTGCGTCCACCTATCCAAACGAACCCCATCATGTGAACATTGTGCATCCAAGCACACAAGCAGTTCCAGTGCCCACACAGCCAATCTTACACCATTTAAGTGTATATTTGGGGGGGACGAAAAAACAAAAAAAGACAATCTGCCCTATTGAACGGTTTTGTCCCCTTAGGCCAAACCGAAATGGTAATGCGCGCCATATTTCCAACGATCCGAAAGTCTCCTTTATATTTCTGCGGAGCAAACAGTACGGTTCCGGGATCTCATAAACCTGTGAAGAGAATCGGTGGAGCAGATAAATTTGCAACGCCACAGTGCAATTAAAACCCAATTCGATTTGAGCGCATGCCGTCCATCTGTCAAAGGGAAACAAAAGCTGCGGAGATGCATTATTAGCGACTCCCTGCTTGCGTTCATTTGCTTGTGGAGAAACGTGTACGCTGGAAGTGGCACATGTTTAAGGGCCTGTGCAGTCAAGGCGAAATCTTTTTTCTTTTTCTTTTTTCAACAGACTGCAGAATTCCACCGCAATCCAGTTTACTTTCCTATAGCGTTCTTCAAACGCTGAGAGGGAACTGACTTACAGAAGTCATAATTATTTGTACAGATTAATATTAGATTAGCTTTTACTTGTTTTTACAACTACGAAAGCAAAAAGAGATGTGTGTAAGAGCAATACTTGTCTTCCTACGTTTATGAGTCACATAGCTCCACGTAGTGTGAGCGTTAAAGGAAATATCGGCGTTTAATCTATACATTTGGCAAAAAAAGGTAGCAGGAGTTTAATACTGTAGTGCTTACTATAAGCGATTCACCCAAATCTAATGTTACGGGGTGAAAACATCTTTTAAAAGATAGGATTGTTCGAATAAAATCGAGAAAACAAGACTAGATTAGATGTGTGCTTTAATTTTATTCATTACACAAGTCTCTAGCTTTACATTTACATTTATGGAAATACTTTTATTGAACTAACTTTATTTTACTTTATTTATCACCACATTTAAGTTAATGTTTCACACCCTGATAAAGCTGGATTGATCGAGCAGGCTAGAATTTGTTTAATTCTTGTTAATTTGCTAACCCAATATTTGCTGCTAAACCCATTAAAAGCTTCATATTGTGCCATTTTGTTCCTGGCCCATTTTTTATTTTTTTTGCCCAGAAGTGTATTTCCAGACTCATGATTCTGGTGTCATCATCCCTTAAGATTATTCAAAGCTATAATTAATTATTAGATCGTTGCAGCCATGATTTCTGTATCTGTACATGCATGAGCAAATTATTGTGCTGTTCTTGGTTCTATTAGGATCCAAATGTCTCGCATAATCCTATTTGTCCACTTCAGAATCAGCAGATAAAGATCTTTATTATGTGCGAGGAGGTTCAAGGGAGCGCATCTCGGGTGCTTTCAGCCTAAAAAAAAAAAATGCTATCAACTTCAAAAGGTGGAAGAGGACATCAATTTAAAATCAGAAATGTATCTGGGATCTCTACGCTCCTTAAACTACAATACATCTCGGCTGATTAAAATACATCAAAGCCTCGTCATTTGTTCCTCTGAGCAATAAGGGTAGATTTTAATTGCAAAATGTTAAACCTCACAATTAAAGGCTTTGTGCTACTTAAAGCTAGCTCAAACAGACACCAAAGGACAAGCATACAAATTAGATGCGGGGAAACGCAGCATGCGCGAGTGGAGGGAATTAAATGGTGGCTTTAAAAGCTCCCTGCAAAATGATAATGCTTCAGATTCATCACTGTGTGTAGTGATAGTATTATGGGGGGAAAAAATCAGCCAACAGATTGCACTTTCATGAGCTCCTGTCCTCCCCCGACTGAAGGAGATTCTTCAAAATAGAGAACAGGAAAGTGTAAAGTAGAAGGAGACATCAACCTAGTGCACCTGCCATTAATAAAAAAAAAAAGAAACACAACATTTTGTAGCTACACAGCCCCAAACCTGGAATCATCCTGCCAATGCAAACAGGTAGTCAATTTAGAGACGACGGATGAGATAAAAGACTTGTGAGGTGGTACTCTGTTGCTGCAATTAGATTAGCTCACACTACAGAGAGCCTCGGCAGCCAAACATCAATACACAAGAGCTTTACAAGAAGCCTACTGGATATGAAAAACAACTGCGACTAGTCTTAAAACCGGATGTGGAAGTGTGTGTGTTAGGGGCAAAAGGGCCGTTCGACTTTCTCACCAACCATCAGATATGACCAAATGAATCTAATATCTGATATAAAAGCTTCCAATTTCTCAATTGAGCAATGAGAGATTTATCATAAAAAAACATTCCAGGTCAGTTATCAAGGACCTTCTAGGAAGGAAAAAACTTTTACAAAACAAAAAATTGAGCAACTAAGCAATCCAAGCACAGACACCTGATATACATGGGCTCAGGTTGGCGTAGACGTTCCTGATATACATTATTGTAGACGTTCACGGTTTTGTGAACAACAGCACCAAAGGGTTTAAAAAAAATACACATCGGTATAAAAAAAGCACAAATCGGGCTGATTTCTTTCGATCTCAGAGTGTGGGTTTATGTAGCCTATCAGAGACGGCTATGTCAGACAATTACAGTCAAACACCACCTGGATTGGTTTAAAATGCGTATAGTGTTATTGGTTTGATTGAAAGTCTTACAACATTTCCTGTTTGGGTTTCAAATTCAAAGTAAAATTGGCATGAAGCTTGTGGAGCATTATGAATATAAAACACTAAAAAAATAAAATAATAAATCAACAATGTTACTGTCTCTCTGTACCTGAGTGTAATCGTTTGCGCCACATCATTTAGTGGGACCCCATGATATAATTTTAATATTAAACCTATTATTACATTTTAACCCTGTCATCAAATATTCCAACCCACCATCACTGGGAAAAAAAAGAAAAACCTACCCACCAAGGCTGCATTAATTAATACACTAAAACAGTCACTGAAGGCATCTAACAGACCCTCAGCAATGAAATTTGTGTTTGTTAGAAGTGCAATTCTCATGTCCCATATGAGTATTAATGAAAAACACTTTCACTGCTAACCAATCCGGGCTAGGATGAGAGCAGAGCTGTAAAGGAAGCCAGCAGTGGGGTGTCATGTGGGTGACAAGAAAGTGTGACCTCTCATTTTATTCTTTAATAAAGTCGCACCCAGGTGGCCTCACAGTTGTCTGGGACTCTTGAGCACTGAACAGTAGACTGCTCAACACCCCCAACCCACACACACACACACACACACATACACACTCACACCTTCCCCTTTCAGTCTACACAAACACATTCACATTGTTTCTTTTTCTACATGGTGGCCCACAAGTCTGTTATCGAGATGAAGCCCCTCCTTGATCTCTGCTGGCGAAACCTGTTCCATTGCCTCACTGATCAACTTTCAGACCTCTTTCTAACGGCCATTGTGCAACAACTCCTGTGAAGAAACTCTCTGAGCTTTGAGCAGCGACATGCGATCGCTATGTGGTTTACAGGTTTTGAGAAACTATAGGCTAGATGGCTTGCCGGTCTGGTAGCCAATGATACAAGATGTGATGCAACGTCGGTCTGTTTGGCAACATTATTACGATTTTACAATCAAAAAGCAAGACAATTTGTTCTAATAAAATGTTCTGCACTGCTTTTTTTGGGGGGAGGGGGGGTTGTTTGTTATTTGCAAAGCGTAGCAACAATTAGCTTAAATCTGTTCGGTTGACAGACTGGAGCTAAATGTGCCCCAGGCAGGTCATTTTTCAACTTGATACACTGATCCAAATACAAACACAGAGTGAGGCCCGAGACTCCGTTGTGCAAATGATCTGGGTGTAATTCTTTCATAACTTCCTGCAAAAAAGGAACCCTGTGGCAAGTTTTTCAACAGGCAGGCCAGTCAAAAAAAAACATTCGGGTTATCAGAATTTCTGTAGGCCATTTCTTTAATTAGCTTTCATAATTTGAGTCGTGATAATGTCACGGAATTGATGAATGGAGTCTTGAAAGGACAGTGGAAAGTTAAATAAGTACTTTTTTCGGGTTGAACGTCGGAGAATAAACATCTTCACTGACAGATGAAAAGATTCTTCTGACTGTATGCAGGAGCAGAAGCACACAAAACGAACACACCCACACACCTGTCAAATCGTCCCCATTATCAGAGAAAGCAACTGCGATTTACTAACTAAACTTATAATTTTTTTTTTATACAAAATGATGATGCATACTTTAACAGTTCTCTCCTTTTGATTTGGATCCTCTTCTATGTCCCTCATTTGCCAGAGCGGCTTTCATCATGAGATAAAAGCAGAACTCCAATCGTAATAATTATCGCTTTAGGATGCTGGTAAGATGTAACGTGGCTTGCCACCAACTTTTCTGACACATACCTATTTCTCCGGTGGGTAGCAGGTGCTGAGTGAGGATGTCTACTGAGAGCCTTTCTAACTGACAGCTGGCGGGAGGAGACACAAACAGCTGCAGCTGAGCATTGGTGGAGGGGGGAAAAAGTGAGAGAAAGAGTGAGAGAAAAGAGAATACAAACAGCTCCAATACCCCCAGGGTTGTCAACACCAATCCCCCCAACCCGCAACGCTTTTAACCAGGCAAACAGAGAAAAAACTGTTGCAGTCACCAATACTCCGTGTCTTCTTGTAGATTCAGAAGCCAGCAGAGGCAATGCAGAAGAAGAACTAAAGCATCCACATACAACAATCATCCACTATATTCTGTATGAGTCACTGTTACTAGTTGTCGCAGTAAATAGCAGAGAAAGAGTCATAGTTAAAACTCAATTTAATAAGGAATGAGAAAAAGGCCAAGGTTCATTTTGTTCATTTGGAGGTGGCTTACATCAAAATACATGAGATCAGCTTTAGTGTTTTGTTTGGCCCTGCCAAGGTTATTGGAGCCTCATTCCAAATTTCCTGAGGGGGAATTGTGTGAAAAATGACTCTGGGTAGATAAATCATCCAGTCCCCAATCAAAAAGCAAAATCGTCTGCGAAGACAAAAGACGCTGACGAGAGGCGAACAATGGAGAGTGCGAGACATGCCGATCACAGGAGGCAGCTCTGATAGGCATGGCAGGTGGGCCTTGACAAGTTAACTGAGCGCCGGAGTCGCACGTGGAGCTGCTGCGCTCGCAACAGACGTGAATTTCGCAGGCCGGAACTTGCCGCAGCGGGCGCTCTTGAGCCTGGCGGACGTTAATAGGTGAAATCTGCACCATTTGCAACATGTAAGCGGACGGATTCGGAGAGAGAGAGAAAAAGCATCATGGTCACACACACATAAGCATCCACAGAAGAATAAGTAACATATCATTTTTATGGCCTGCACTCGCCAGCCATTAATGGGGCCATATGAGCACAACCTTGAGATGAAATGCCTGCCATGTTTAATCATAGTCTGTAATAAATTGCCTTTAACAATTGAAATGAAATGGATGCGCAGTGCACTCAGTTAATTGTGGACGTACTTATGCGGAGATGCAAACAGGAGCTCAGGTCAGTACATTTCCCCTAATAGAGAATCAGAAAGACTCTAATGTGCCTGCCAGTCGTTTTGCATGGATATAAATGGGTTCTGTGAGGCCTAAGTTCTTCAAACTCTGTCTATCAATAGAACTGCAACAGCAGAAAAGGGCTGGTTTTAGAGGCCTGCGTTCCCATTGCTAAAACAAAAGCAGGAAATCTCACATATATTTGTTCTGCTCTCTCTCGCTCTCTCGCGCTCTCTCTCACTCGATCTCTCTGTCTCTCTCTCTTTCTCTCTCTCTTGCTCTGCCATTTCTGTATCCTTACCTTCAGCAAATAGCGCCTGAAGCTGGCAACCACCTGCAAATGTATTTTCGTTCCTCCCTCCGACATTAAAGTCCTTCACAGAACTCAAAATTTAATAAATCACCCCAGAGTCTGACAGAGTTTATCCCACGGGATCTGCTCTAACTTGGGAGGAGCCAAAGGACAGACAAAGCCACACAAGATAAGATGTGAAACGAACTACAGTTAAAAGCTTGAAGGAAATGTGTCACCCAAAATCCTTTTTTCCCCTACTTTCTTCTCCACTGGTACAAACGGCACACTCTACAGCCATTTAACCTCATTTGCATCGTGGCTGTCACCACATGGCTCCTGCACAGACACGTTTCTGTTCAAGAGCTTTCATTAAGACCTAAAGTTGACATCCTTTTTACTGGGATGTGGTGGTATAAATCACAGCCATGGCGCCCGCACATCTTGATCAAAGATCTGGCACTATCGTGCCATGTTTCCTTTCACATAGCAGACAGGTCAGACACTGCTCATCACTTACGGTAGAAGAGAGTTATGTACGTACATTTTATCTCCCTCATGCCTCCATGTTATCAGCTCACAGCATGCTAAATAACTTCCATTATTTACATTGACAAGAGAACTATACAAAGCCAAATCAGAAACACGCATACCTGTTTTCATACTCAATCCGTGTACACCAAGTCTACCTTTCCCTGTGCAAAATCACTTTTTTTACTAAACAGATACTGTTACACTTATCCACTCTCACTATGACTACAGTGCTCATTTTTGTCTAGCCATCTTTCATAAGTTGCGAATAAAGGGTTTGGAATTCTGAGTGACAGCAGCAGTGACCTGTTGTGTATGTTTGAACAGTTTAATAAGCTCTTAGTCATGTCTTTTATTAATAACACCCCATGTGAGCGGTGGGAACGGGTTGACCCGGGGTCTTGGGCCTAATCTTTCCTGATTCTGCCTGCTCCACTGGCCGCTCTCGCTATCTGTTTCTCCTGCTGATGTCTTCCTGCTGCGCCAGCGCTGTCAGCACATTGGCCTTTCTATGGCTCGGCTGCTATCTCTGTCTGGGGCATGCTGAAAGAGCCTGTCATACCCTGACATTCCTATTGGCTTGACCCTGACCCTACACCTTCAATTATCCTGCCTTAAATCTCCTCCCATGGCAAAAAACACGCACACACACAATATGTATACACACAAATATGTAAGGATATTTGAGTAAAAGTAATCAAAGCGATCTAAAATAATATTGCACAGCAGTCTGCTGCTTTGAGAATAGTAAGTGCCATAGATGTTTCAATACGAAGAACAAATGACATGATTAAGCGTTCTCTTCAACGGACAAAGAGTGGAGAAACACAAAGCACCATTGATAACAACGGTACAGCAGATATAAATAATATCGTATTGTTCACCTCGGGTTCCTGATTTCCTTCAATTAAACATCCCTGGACTAATAGCACCACAGAAGCCTGTTTGATCCACGTAATCAGATCTGCAGAACGGCTATTGTCTCACATTCCTTTTCTGACATTTGAAAGGTCAAGAGTGAGAGGACATTTGATAACTGCGAATCCCCTTTTGCTCCATTTCTTTTTTTTTTTTTTTACAACCCTTAATCTCCCTTCGCAGAATCGCTAACACATAACAGTTAATCTCTGGCTGAACAGCGAGGACAGAAGTTATATTGCCATTTGAGGAAACCGCTCGATTTCTTTACTCCACTATAAAGGTAAATCTCGGAGAACTTGAGTGAAGAGAAAATGAGAAAAGATATTGTGTGTGTGCACGAGCTGGCCACAGACAAGTGCAGTTTATTTCAAATAAAAAGCTTTCATGCACACTTTGGTTATAATAACCGCATCAAATGGGAAGAAATGTTCCTGTTTCAAAAGTCTTTATTTCTGAATGAACGGTTCCACTCTTTTTTTTTTTTTTTTTTTACATAATGACTGCTTGATGCTATGATAGTGTCAAATCAAAACAGTATTTAAAACGTTAAATTAAAAAAGCATTAAGTAAAACTGAATTTAGCTATGCATATATATATATATATATATATATATATATATATATATATATATATATATATATATATATAAATAAAAGGAAAACATTTATATTACATGTATATGAAAACATACATACATACTAAAAAATATAAATTTTTCACACATTTAAAAAATTATATAATTAAAAAAATAAACCATATAAAATTTTGTACTATATATTTTTTGAATAAATAATAATTAGTTAATCTATGTAATAGTATACATATTAGAACTGCCATTAGAACAACATTTGTAAATCAATAAATGAATTAAATAAATAAATAAATAAATAAATTTCTTCAATACATTTCAGGGCTTAGGGCTTTTAATTATTCAGGGCTCAGGACAAGCTGTAGATGTGAATGCCATAAGTGAAAAAGGTAAAGTATATTATTATTAATAGCTAGTTACTAATGAGTACTCTCATTAAAAAAAAACCCACAAGTAAACGTTACACGAGTAAAAGGCTAATAAATAATGCAGAATAACTTGTTCTCAAACACATCATGCACAACCAAACACCCAAGATAGGTTTTTAAGAGTTAAATTCATGTCTAGAAAAAACTGAAACTGAACATTACATTTATTTCCCAGTAGTTATAACACTTTTTTTCCTTGTCAGGTTGGTGCTTCAAAGAACTCAGTCGTCAGCACTGTTATCTGTGTAAAACACAATGTCTGACACAATACACAAAGCCTGGCATTCAGTTTCTGCCTCTCTCTGTGACAGTGCTCTCCTTTAAATACATCTTATTTCTTTTAACAACAACCTTGGGAGAGCTGCAGCGCTCTAAAGCACCAACACTTAACACCTTGTAGTCGGAAGGAAAACGTTTCTGATCTGCTCGTGTCATTTAATCATCCGTATTCTACCGAGCTGTGCAGAAACAATTTTGCAGGATATTAACTTCCAACTAAACCCTGCTTGTGTCATTTGTGATTCCACTCAACCAGTAGTCCCATGGGGAACACACCCTCCTTACAGCTGTAATGAGCTGCACGACACAGAATAAAACCATTTAATAGAAAGGTAAGATAAAAAAAAAAAGATGCATGAATCAGGAAATATTAGCCATTAAAAGTGTTGATGGAAAACCTACTTGGTTAAGCAGACGAAGCATGGCATGCTATGTATAGCTCCTTGTAGTGAGAATAGCAGAATAGTTAATATGCCATCTCACCTCCAAGACAAGTGCAGACTTCAGTGTTTGCCTTTAGGGAGACACTTTGTCAAATAGCATAGAAAATAACTTTCGAGAGAAAATTGAACGTGAGGGTTTTGAAGGGACGTGCTATCCGTGGGGACGTCACGCAATTAGGCTAATACTAAATTATCGGTTGTAAAAACACATAAGTAAACAGCAAACTAACTTTTTTTGAGAGCGTAAAAAAAAAAAATCAAAGCTGTGTCTCTCTTGGCAAAAGCCTCTGCATTGCTCGCTTATGGGCTGCACAATACAAAAGAAAAGAGATGCCATGCCATGCCATGCAATGCAAACCATTTTTGTTCCATTGCAAAAAAGAAAAAGGGGAAGAAAAAAAAAACTAGGTCATCCTCTCATAATTGTCAATCATGCAATAAATCTCTCTGTGCCACAAATGAATACTGCACTGGGAATGAAACAAAGCTTATTGGCATGCGATGTCAGCTCGACTTAATTCATTCTCCTTTTCAGAAAAGCCTATTCACATGTGAAGTTTATGGATGTCACAGAGTCTGCTCCGGAGCAACAGAGGGATAATACATATAGACAGATGTATTATGCTGGGAGGAAAAAAAAACTTTTATCAGCATAATGCTTGGGAGCCTGTACAGAGCACAAAGCCTATGTTTGGATTTGACAAAATTATAAGTAGAATACATGAACTGGTGTGATGGCAGTTAGCAAAAGGTGACGGTCATAAACCCGGTGTTAAGCGTTTAAACAGGTTTATGAGTCACTGTGTCTATAAGCCTGTCTTCTAAACAAAAGAAACGAAGTCGTCGTCTCTTGTAGGTGATGGAGAATAAAACCGAGGTGTGATTTGAAAAGTGATGGTTTGATTAAAACTTGGCTTATCTTCAAAAAAAAAAAAAAACCACAGCTGTGAAAGACGAGACAGTGAGCCGCTAGACCTGTGTAATAGTCTACCCCGTCTTCCTGACAAACAAAGGCTATAAAAGCAGGCGACGTGTGTGTGCTGTGGCCACCGCCTGCCTGCCTCGCCTCGCCTTTCCGCATCCCCCAGCCAGGTGTCATCGGTTTACACGTATCTGATGGGACAGAAAGGGGGCGCGGTGGTCCACTTCCAGCAGACGAATTTGGTGTCATGTCTCTCCGGAGCAAACTGTCAGTCTTTACGGGGAGAGTAATAATAGCCGGGCACTAGGGCTCACCATGGCAGGGGCGATATTTTTTAAAGGGAGCCTCAGCGAGACAGTGACATTTGAGGCTGGAGGAGAGAAACTCAACCCAAGCATCATTGAAAAAAAGGAGAAAAAAAAAAAACGCTGGAGTTATTATAATGGCCCTCTCTTGCTCTCTCGTAGGGCTCGATGGATGAGCAACATGAGAGGCTCTGGATCAGGTCTAAAGGAAAAAAGACGGTGGCTTTTGTTTTGACACGGAAATACAGTGTCTCCTCCTAATGCACTCTGTGCAGGCAAACTCGAGCAGGGTGGAGGATCGGAGTGGATAGTGTGTAAATGGGATTTTCACTTTATCACAATTGCATGCCAAAAGGGGTTTCTCTGTGCCTTTGAATAGGTTTAAAAAAATATATTACATTTCCAGGGATGTCTCCCTTTTACAGTTAATCAAGCCATATGTGACAGTGATATACTCTGGACTTCTGTGAGCACTGCAAGCAGGGGATTACGCTACTCGAGTGCAGAGTGAAATAAATGTCTATTTGTCCTGAAAAAAAAAGTCAAAAGAAGTCATAGTTCATTCTTAAGTATGATTGGAGGACTGAGTAAAAGTGAGCTAATACTTTTAAACTCTGCAGCATTTGAACAGAGAGAGAGAGAGAGAGAGAGGGAGGGAGAGAGAGAGAGAGTGAGAGAAAGAGAGAGAGAGAGAGAATGGAGAAAAGCGCACTATCGGGGATTGATGCCACATCCAAGCACTTAGCATTTTTATCTAATAAGCAGCCGTTTGTGTTTCACCTTGAAAGTGTTTTATTCAAGAAGCAAAAACGCATAGCTAACAACTCTAGCGTGCAACATATGGGATCCTTAGTGGCAATAAAAAAACAATATTTGTGTTTTGTTATGATTATTATGATTCAATTTAGGCAAATTGACTTTCCACGCTGCTGTGTGGTCTGGGAGGAGTTCAGCAAGCGAGCGAGGGGGCCTGGAGTCTCACGTTCGTCAGAGGCCCGTCTGAGGAGCAGATGCTTTGAACGGTGATAGAATTCCGTTTTGTGTCTCAAGTGTCATTAGCTGCGAGCCATTCGCTTTGCCAGGTAAAGATTAGATAACAATCACAACTTTATGAGATGCTCCTGAAGGTGTCGGAGCTTTTGGCTTTTGTACTGGGCCAAGCAATGCTGACAGAAACGCTTTTTGTGTGTAATTTCCCGTTTTTGTTTCACATTCTGATTATGACGCTAAAGCGGAAATAATCCGGTTTTGACCGCGCAAGAAGCTACACAATTCCAACAAGGACGCTGCCTCCTTAACTTTAGAGAAATAAGCCTAAAAAAAACATGTACATCCCATAATCAAAGAGCCATGATTTCTTTCTTTTTCAAAAAGGTTTCAAACAAGTGCTTTAGAGCCACATATTTCATGCTTTGAGGAGGGCTTGAAAGTGAATTCATTGAGCACTTATTTCTTTTGTCCTCAGCAAAATGGCGCAAGCACTCCAGAGCCTGTTGTTTTTTCCTTTAATGGAGTCATGGTGCTCTCATTGCCCTGTAAAGTGGAGCTTGTTCTGACCTAAATGAAAACAGCCTGCAGAGCTAAATAATCACCTGTCCTCAGGCTGGCACTACCAAAGCCGCTGGTGGCAGTTACCTCACCAAGCCCCGCTGCCATATCCCTTATGCTCAAACACACATTTTGCAAATAAATGTTGTCTTACTAACTCCATCATGGCCAGTGTGGTAGAAATGTACAGCTCTGTCTCAGAACAGAAATGTTTACATACTATAAAATTGATCTCTGTGAGCCTAAATAACAAATTGGATGAAATTTTTAGAATCCCATTTGCGACTGATTCCCACAAGTATTCTTTTTTTTTTCTTTCCTGTCATCTCCGATGTGAAAATGAGCTAGGGAAAATTAACTCCTGATACAGCTACGCTGAATTAGACAGTGAGGAGGGGGAAAAGAAGCACTTTTTAAGGATTCCAGCCTTGTCATTTTCAATTTTCTGCTCTTTGGACATGCGTGTATTCAGATTCAAGAACATCTACTCGGCATATCAATCCTAATTAGACAATCTGGGTCCGCGAAGGATGGGAGCGGCGTTATTTGCATAATTTAATCATAAATACTCAGTGATACATATTTCCAAATGCATTTGTACAATTATCTTTTCATCCTTGGGGCAAAAGTATTAATATGATTAGGCAATAATTCTTAAAAAAGAGCAGGAAAATAGAGAAGCGGCAAGTGCACCCTCTTTTTTTAAAACTCCAGCTTTGGGCTATATGAAAAATTAATTAATTTCAGGAGGGGGGGAAATCAATTTCTCTACGTGACCACATTAGACAGAGCGGAGCTACAGCCTGGAATCTCTGTCCAATCTAGAAATCTCATCTGCTCCCTCTAACTTCTGTCAGTAGTGTTTAACATCGCTGTACAAGCACCAGTGATCTGCGCCTTGCTCCCTAAATACGGTGTAATGTGGACGAGCTGCCGGCTAAAGACATGCCAGGCCCTACAGTGTTTCCCTCATTCACACTCTCTCAAACACACACACACACACACACACACACACACACACACACACACACAGAGGCCCAAATTCATGGCTTCCTCCACAGCCAATCTGTCACAGGTGTTGCCGCACTATTCCAATGTCCTAACTATGCCATTTCCTACCTGCTTTATTCTTTTCTCCTTTTAAATATAAATCCCCAAAATATTCGCACTTTAGTCCCCTCAGCGTCACATAACGGCACCCGTTATCAAAACATCAGAAACGCAGTAAGTTCTTAGCCTCCAGGAAAGATGTCCAAATCAAATCAGCTTAAAATGTTTACATATACAAACAAACCTGATGGACTTTAGAGGCTCATCCATGAACAAAGAATAGTAAAAGCTAGCAAAGGCCTATTAGCTATATTTATTTAAGTGCATCAACTAAAAGAACAACTTTTACGGACTTTGGGAAAAATCCATGAATGTTCTAAATAAAAAATAAAATTTGAAAAGGCAAATAAACATGCCAGTCATCATTCTGAATCGCTTTTCAAATTTCATATTGACTTTTAAAAATCAACACCACCAGTGCAATTGTCCAGTGTTTTCTAACGACATCATCTTGCACCACGCAGCAAGCGCACAATTCATTTAGCTACTAATCCTTTCTAACAGCCGAGCTCCGCCGACTCAAAGATAAAAAAGCCGGCTGTATATCCTCTTCCTTTCTGACCCATCAGCACGACACGCACTCGAGGCCAGAACGGAGAAATGCATATTTGATTCGTAAGAAAGTGCTTGAATGAATTTGTGATTTTAACAAGCCTTTTAACATGCACACAAACCCCCCCTCAAACTCTTTCATCCTAATCAGACATCTGTCTCTCTGTGTTTTTTTTTTTTTTTTTTTTAAGTTATTATCACCCTGGCTCCCTCTTGGATGTGGTTGCTGGGTGACGGGTATCTTAGCACCCACTCTGACTGGGAATGATTTGAATCCGATCCAAAGATTTCCCATGAGTACCTGTAAACACATCTGTGCCCTGCCGAAAACAAATATATCAGAAGAGCACTGCAAAGAGAGGGAGAGCAAGCGTGTGCGCAAGAGAGAGAAAGAAAGAGAGAAAGAAAGAGAGAGAGGAGAGATCAAATCTGCCACCAGTGGTGAAGACGTAACCCCTGAGCGCTAGACAAAATAATCCCACTTTCCTGTAAATGGGAAAGGTTGAATCATAACAAAACGCAAGCGACTTTTTAAAATAAGTCCTGCTCTTATGGCTGAGCATGTAAATGTATTTTTTTTTCATTTATATTTATTATTATATATAAAGCTACGAAGGAAAAAAGTGCAAAATACACACACATTATATATATATATATATATATATATATATATATATATATATATATATAAGGAAATCCATGAATTTCTAGAGCTGAGAAAAATAGCCGCCATCCCAGAGGCCTCCTGTCGTCTGGAGGTGCGTGTTTAACCTTCAGAGGTAGACAATGATTGTCAATTAAGTGCTGCATTGCTGTGCATGTACAGCTTGGCTCCGGTGAGAGAGCAGCACTGTTGTGATGTTTCAATAACCCTGTAAGTTCAGATGCCGCTGGGAATGAGCCGAGCCTGCGCTGTCCCGCGCACACAAAATGAAAAGGAAAACAAGTGGCTGAAGTATTGCTTCTCATGAGGCACTGCCGTAGCTCCCATGAAAGCAAGAGATTATGGGCCTTCTATCTGCTCAGCACCGGAAGGAGAGCATTAATCTGGATCGAGGCTCCATGTGAGGATGTAGCAGAAAGAGAGAAAAAGGGGGAGAGAGGAAAAGGGAAAAGGAGTGTGTTCCCGCAGAGCGAGAGTGCAGATCGTCTGCCGCTACCTTACAGCACATGCATTAAACAAGAGCTGCCAAAGATAAACAGCTATCATTTCGTGATTTTTTTTTTTTTTTAACATGCCTCATCTTGTCATCATTATAGTGTCGGAATTCATGCACACGTTCACATCTTTATGTTCTGCCGAAATGTATTTGACACTACCTAAAAAAGAAATATTCACAAATACCACTAGATCCCTCGAAAAGACCAGTTAATATTCTCTCATCGACGGCTGCAGAGACTCCAAAAACATGGGCAAATCCTTTGCTGCATCATCAAAACTCAAGTGAGCGACGAATACTTGAAGGCTCGAATTAGGAGCTAAAGTGCAAACCTTTCTGCTTCGAGTGGCAAACATACACACGCAGATTTAATCAGCAATGTAACGAAGAGCCGCTCCTCCTTTCACCATCTGTTTGTGTTCCATCTACACAGGATATCTTTGTCCATACAAATGATGTAATTCTCCAAATGGGAAGCAGCCATGGCGGATATGATTGATTTCAGCATAACACCGGCAGTACCAGGTGCTTTCAGAGACCATTACAGACCTCTCCGTGCAGCAGTAATAGGCGAGCACTTTAGCGTCATTAAAGCAATATGTAGCACTGCATTATCCTTTAACCCCAACACTGGCCACTCTCGGTGCCAGCCCTCAAGAGTTCAAATCACACACTACATCACTGTGGGACCAGGGGAGGTCCGGGGGAACTCGAGATTGAGGCGTCACGGCTTAATCTTCCAACATCCAAAATAACCATCCTCATTATATATGCACTGGTCAAACAACCCAAAACTAAAAGCATCACGCACGGTGAATAGCATTCATTTAGGTTTCTTTTTCATTATTATTATTATTTTTATTATTCCAAGGCTTTGTGTTTACGAAAAACTATGATTAATTAAACATGTATGAATAAATAAATAAATACGACAAAGGCATAACGTGGGCAGTATAGAAAAGACCAGAATTCTGTAATCATAATCATGATATTTTGATTTTTTATGGATTTATTGTGTACCAACAAATCCATATTATTACTAACAAAATATATGAAGGATTTCATTATACTACCATTATGTAACCTTTTCTCCTTTCTCTTACTGTAAACATGCTAATAATAAAGATAATCGATTTATTTGTTTGGATGCTTGCGTATTTATTAACATTTTTCACATACAATTAAACAAAAGTTATTTAAGGAGAAAGGTCGCATGTCTTGCACCCACTTAACAGTAATCTATGTTTCCACTACTTAAAATTAGCTGTAGGCAGTGAATCCTTCCTTATTATTGACAGCATGCACTTACTGACCACAAGCACTTTTTGTCTGACTGAAAAAAAAAAAAAAAAAAAACGAAAAAGAAAAAGAAAGTAAGAACAAATGCTAAACTGAATGTACTGTAAGATCACATACAGTGCACAATATTTTTACCATTTGCCCCATGAAGTGCTTTGATGTGAATAAAAATATTATAACAGCACTGTTACTGTACAATCAGATTAATGTCATTTAACTAACGAGGTCTATATATATATATATATATATATATATATATATATATATATATATATATATATATATATATATATATAATGCAAAAGGGCATGTTTATATAGCAGTGTGTACACACCCAGGCTTTCCTCAGGTTAAGATGACAACTGTTACTGTTGACCCTCATTCATTATACTGTTGTACAATTTCTTTTACTCGTTTCTTATGAATACATCCCTGACACCCATGACATTTCATTCCCAAATTCTGAAAATGAGTTATCCCATTCTAAACTACACTTTATCCTACATTATTATATATATATATTATTAGGGAGAGTGTGCACATAAAAAAACAAACAAAAAAAACCAGCCAGTGTTATTTATACAGTGCTTATTTAGAAAGGTCCATCTGTTCACAAATGAGGACTGTAAAAGTTAATGTTAAACACACTGTTGTCTGACTGTGTACTTTGTGTCAGTGCTGTATAAATGAATCTAATACACTGATGTTTAGCTGGGTACTTTGTGTCAGTGGAAGAAAAGTTAATCCAGGACAATGATGTTTAGCTGTGTTTCTTGTGTCAGTGGTTTATAGATTAAGCTAACACCCTGTTTTGCTGTGTCCTTTGTGTAAACGATGTAAAATCTTAAATACCCTGAAGTTTTAGTGTGTATTTTGCATCAGTGGTGTAGTTAATGCACACTGATGCTCGATTATTTTTATTTTATTTTATTTTTTTGTGGCTTTTGCATCTTAATTATTTGCTTTTTATTTAGACTATTATTACCTTGATGTTGAGTTGTGTACAGTATTTTGATTCAGTTGTGTAACACATTGATTTTAAGAAGCTAGTGTAACACACTGATGCTTAGAAGATAGACCTTGATGCATTTTGTGTATTTTGCATTAGTGATGGAAAAATGTGTAACACTGATGATGAGCAGTGTATTATGCATCAGTGCTGTAGATGATGTGTAACACACTGATGTACTTTGTGTATTTTGCATCAGTGCTGTAGATGATGTGTAACACACTGATGTACTTTCTGAATTCTGCATCAGTGCTGTAGAAATTGTGTAACACTTAGAAGTTACAGTTACAAACTGATGTGCAGAAGTTAAAATGACGCAGGTGTTTAGTTGTGTATTTTGCATCAGTTGTGTGTAAAAGTTCATGCAGCACACGTGTGTTTTTGCTGTGCACTTTTTTGTTTGCTGTCCGTGGTGTAAAAAGTTGAGCACGGAGGGTACCGGCTCCTCTACGTCATCATCTCGGTTGAGCTCGCGAGCTCGGAGTCGGTTCTCTGCAGCTCCGCGCTTCGCTCCTCTATACCGAGAATAGGATCTGAGTGCGCGCGAAGCCGTCCAGAAGAATCGGCTCTTAATCCGAGCTCACGGTGCAACCCGACAGCGTGCGCGGGATCTCTGCGCGCTTACCTGGCATTGGTGCAGTCGTTGTAGAGGGTCTCGAAGTCTTTCCGCGATATGAGTTTGCAGCGATTCACGCCGGGCTGGATGGCGCCGAGGCCGCGCAGCACGCGCACCTGCTCCACGTTGCACACCACGGGCGTGATCTCGAGCCGCTTCAGCTTGGTGTAGACGGTGTGCAGCCCGCCGACCAGGTGCTTCAGGAACAGATCGAAGGCCTGCGGCAGGCAGATAAGCTCGCGTCCGTCCACCGTGAACGAGGCCACCTGCGCGCCCCTCAGCTCCACCATCTTGCACTCGTTGTTCTGCGGGGTGTTCTCCACTGGCGACGGGGTCGAGTACACGGGCTTGGAGGCGAGCGGATTCGGCGTGACGGCGATCTGCATGACCGGGCTTCCCGCAGCCGCTCTCAGCTCCGAGCGGAACAGGTTCGCGCCGGCCGGAGCCACCGACGGACACGGAGACGAGGTGGCCGAAGGCGACGAGGTGTTCACCGACGAGGAGGATGAGATGGGAGACGGCTGGACCAGAGAGGAAGGGGGGATCAAAGCAGCCGGCACGGCCATGATCAGCTCGAGCACGCGTTAAAGTTCAAAAAAAGTGGAGCAAAAAAAAAAAACAAAGCCCAAAGAAAGAAAGTAAGTAACGCGTGAGCTGGCCAGAAGGAGAAATCCACAGTAGCGCGCTCCGCCGAGAAAAAGTATTTATTAAAAAAAAAAGAAAAGAAAAAAAAAAAAAAAGCGTCTTTGGTAATGAATTAGGCTGCGCACGGAGAGACGACCATTTGGAGATGGGACCGGAACGGAGAGCCCGAGAGAGACACAGAGACAGAGAGACACAGAATGACAGGAAGAAAATGAGCCGAAAAGTGCAGCTCGTTCTCCGGGATGAGTTGTTGTTGTCACAAGGTCCAAAGTGGGAGGAGCCAGTGGACACTGTCGGCCTTTGAAGCACGCGCACACCGTCTGCGTCCGAAAGCGCGCGCTAAAGCGCTAAATATTTTTTTCCATCCCAATTACCGCTATTTACCGGAGTTACACATCTTTCTGCCCCATTCAACAGGGAATGGAAAGGGAAGGCGATGCACATCTCACCGCAGACCCTGACTTTACACTCTCCCTCAAATAAACTCATCTCTTATTCAAGTCTTGATTGAGTTTTATTTCTAGGTTGAGTTTGTCTGTCTACGATCTCATTGGTGCTATGCAAAAAAAACTACACCGTTTTGAATCTGTATAAATCTCTGGGTATTGATGATCATCTAATTGACACATAATAATCAATAAATGACACATAAAGGGGACAAACTGATCTGTTTTAAAATATAAACTCTAGAAATGCAGCAATACTTCAGTCTTTTTTACTGTTACCCTGCAAAGTGTTTGGTTATTATGCTTAAATGAATAACAGCACCCTTTATACTTTTATTATACTATTCATGCAAAATATCAGTGAAAGCGAGTGGCTTTGTCAATATGTAACAAAATTCTTCTTTCACTTCTTGTGACATAAGCTTTCTTCTTATTTGTACTCCCACCTGTGCACACAGAAAACACACCTGGCATTCGGACAGTCCCCCCCCCTCCCCAAGCGTAGGAAGGGGTTTCATTTCACTGTGTGAGGTTGGTCATTTTAAGAAGACTTTTGTGAACTAAATACGGTCTGAGCAGCACAAAGGGCATGCACATACACACACACACACACACACACACACACACACACACACACAAACAAACCAAAAATGAACCTGACCTTTCTCTATTTCGCTAAAACAATATAAACCGTCTTTTACTTGTGTCTGACAGACTGACAGACTCCAACATATAATCCCAACACATTTTTCACATTGCATCACACACAAGTGAGCGAGAGCCCAAACAGATTTATGTATTGAACTAAAGGCCTCTGTCTTTTTATCTCCTGCAGTATAAGACATCGTCTGCAACTTCATTATTTAATTTTTCATAATCTGCACTTCTTTTGCCCTGTACAGCTGTAGATATTTAAACAATGTAGAAAGAGGGATTGAAGTATCACACTTGATTGCATGGTAAAGACTTTCCAAATAATAGATAGATCGACAGATAGATAGATCGATAGATAGATAGATAGATAGATAGATAGATAGATAGATAGATAGATAGATAGATAGATAGATAGATAGATAGATAGATAGATTTAGCCTTATGATCACACATTTAGCACTATGATCAAATGATTAAAGAATATATTTCAGGAGTCAGGCAGTGAGTCAGAGAAAGAGTATGTCTCCAAATACATTTGATTTAGAATTCTGTTGTAATTATGAGAATAAATTTGAAGGGCAAGACTACCTGTGCATGAGTATCCTAAAAAATGCCTAGTTTGAACCCTAACTGCATAGTAAAAATAAAGAAAAGCTACTTTTCATTTACAATCTTATCTACAGGAAAAAAAAAAACATTCCACGGTGCTAAAAATAAATGCATGCTTGTGTGTCCTGCAACAATCCGAACATACGGCAAAATTAACATAAAATATTTCGATAAGATCCTCTCGGTCTCCAGTGTATGACATCTGGCAGAGTTATAAAAGATATGTCAGAAAGAATCCACAAAGATTTGCCAAGCAATCTGGCAGTGCTAGAAAAGGCACGTCAGGAAGACTGTGTGTTCGAGGAGGCAAGACTAAAGGGAGGCCAACTATTACAACTGAGAGGATCCAAAGATGTTCAAGGGATAGACAAAGAAGCAGAAAGCAGATATCAAGGCAAAAGGTGGTCATACAAGTTCTTAGAGATTATTTATAACAAGTTTAGAAAATAAACCTCAAACTTTTTTTTTCTATTACTAGTTTCTATTTCTTTTAATAATATGCATTATTATTGCATTTGATGATGAATGAAACATCTGCAAACCTAATAAAGAATATTTCATGCTAATTGTTTCCTAACTTTTGCCCTCAATTCATTGATAGAGACTGAAAGTACTTTTGTACATTGCTCTGGATAAGGGCATCTGCTAAATGCTGTAAATGTAAATGTAAATGAGAGCACTATCTAACTCTTTGCTCTAATATCTCTCCTCAGTGTTCATTTGTTGACTGAAAAGACCACAGCATGTGATATATATCATCTTCATATCACTGAGCTCCCGTGCTGTGTGAAAGGAGGTAGAGTAATCCTGGTAGAGCGCACTCAGATCAGAATAGAAATGTTTCATCATATGATAAAGCTGGTCAGTCAGAAGAACTTTATTGATTTCCAGACTCTTCCCTCTGAGGGGACACATGAACATGAACCATGCCAACAACCAAAGCCACTGGACCCCTCACTGCAGGGGTCAAGCTTTCAAGCATTTGCTGTTCTCTTGGTGTCACCACACATGCACCGTGAAGGATGATTTATCTATCCACGTTACTTTTTCCCACATCTTGTAGACCAATGTTTGTGTTCTTTGCACTGCATTCTTGTGTAGTTTATTTATTTTATAATAAGGGGTTTTGTGCATTGCAACTCTGTTAAAATATGCATTTCTGTGTAATTTGTAATTAATCTCATTCTGTATTTATATTCTTTGTCACTTCTTTACATATTTTTTTTTCCTTTACTTTGTCCACTCTTTAAATCTATATAATTATTCAAATTAATTAAAACACTCATTGTTCCATAACAGTAAAAATCTAACAACAGTCAATATAATTTAGTGATTTGTTGAACAGTGCCTGATGACCAATAATGATTTCCTGACATTTTAAAGAGCCTAAAACCTACGAAAATGTGTCAAATAAAATATAAACAGCTCTGCAAGTTTATAGTAAACCTAGCATGTCTGCACAGCAAGAGAGGAAGTGTTCAGCAGAGCTGTACATGAGATAGAGTTGCCGTTTTCTGTCGATAAGGTGGTTAAATGCAAGTCTAGGTGATTCGCATAGGATTGCATTTCATCTGTGAGCACACCAAAGCAGCATCAGGACTGATGATGTAACGTCTGGGGGTGCGAGATGGGGCTGGTATCATTAACAAACAAACAGCTCAGGTTTTTGAATGTTACTTTTGTCAAATGTTGAATTCAAGTGTAATACAAGACCACGTTCGGGGGAAAGGTGATTTATTAGAGCAAGAACTGGGAATCCACACCTATTGCTTTACTGTTACTATTATGGTTGCAGCACTGCGGCCTTTGGAATGGCATGTTAGGTTAGGTAAATGTGCCTTAAGATAAGTAAGAGAACCCGTTCACAATTACCATTCAGGCAAAGAGGTAGTGTGAAAATCAATAACTGCTTTAAATTCATAGCCAGACAATCCATTTGCCCTTTATGTTGCTAACCTTTGCTTAAATATTCACCATATTAAGATTTCATTATAAACAATGAATGTCACAATAGTTTGCCTACTGTTTTTCATGTTAGCATGGGTTAACTACAAATTAGTCATAAACCCCCCTACGGAAAGTTGCAGGTGAAAGTGAAACACAAGGCAAGGCATCTAAAACGCCATCTTTTCATTTCAACAGTTTTAACTATTATGCCTCACCTCCGTAACTACAGTACACCCATTTCCTCTTCTTTTCACCAAACTAATGCTTTAAGATGAATAATTGAATAATAACTTATGGATTTACAGGGTTAATATGCTGAGTAGACTTGATGCTGACACACAGCAGCACCCACTGTGCTACAGTCGTACATTACAATTACACTAATGCATTCCAACCTTAAAGACTCATGCAGGGAAATATATCACTGTGAATTACAAATATGCAGTAAAAACAGAGTATTATAAAACAACTTTTCAATGCAAAATAAGTGTGCATGTCAACAACTTCACTCAGCAGTCATGCAAATCCAAAACTAAAAAAAAAATAAGATATGGATAATATATTGGATCAATTGTGAAACTAAGACTTATTCACTGGAACGCAAATTACTTAAATCTTAAAAATACTTTCAGAATTTTAAACAGCCATACAACATTGTCAAGAACTATATCATCCCAATAAAGATTGTAGATTTTGTGTGAAAACTTGGTTCTTTATCTTCGTTTGCTTGAGTGTAACTGTGTAAATGTTTCAAGTTCAAGGTCATATTCATTACATTATTGTATAATAGATTTTCTTTTATTTAAATCTCTCATAATGCATCTCTTTTACTATACAGCTTATATTTAAAGAACTTGGCCAATTCTCTAATCCTTTGTTGAAAAACAGCTAGGGGAAGTTCTTTACCTAGGTGCCAGTACAGATAAAAGTTTCGATTCATGTCTTCCTTGTAAATCAGTTTGAAATGTTAATCAAATCTGAGCTAGAGAAGCAGTAGATTGTAATCTGTAAATAAATATATCAATATTAAAAATGTAAAATAGTCATACTTTTTAAATAATGTATAAAATTTCATAAATAGAACTACACACGGATATCGGCAAACATGTGACATACACCCAGATGAACGATTCTGCTATTGTATGGCAATTAGAATCTAGAAATGGCAGTAGCTGATTATGTTTCAACAACATATTATGTTTGTTATTACAATTATGTTACAAAACAAATGCAGCAGGAAGTGCAAAAGGCATGGGCCAAACTCATACTGCTCTCAACCTTGATGAATAACCATAAAATTAATGAGCTATGGCATTAAAAGTGTTTAAAAGTAGGGCTGTGATACGACTCCTGTATGATCAATGACACAGTGTATTGCTTGATGTAATAATTTATTCATCCTATAAGACTTTGCTAAAACAATGTTGAAAAGCAATTTAAATGAAATTCATTTAAATGTCAATTCTCATGGTTAGGATTTTTCTGTAATTGGCTATTTAATTAAAAATAATTTTCATAGTCATTAATAAAGCCTGCAACTTGTAGTTCACTGACATGTTTTAATTACATGGTATTAACGAAATTGATATGCTTTAGAAAGCATAATGAATAAGAAATAATTAGACCAATCATACATCATCCCTCTTATGGGCATTAAGTGTATTTCAGTATAATTGATGAACTCTGAAAAGAGAGATAAATAACTTTAATTGCACAAAGTTGGTAGTCAGTTGAAACACAACCAAGTTTAGATCACATTTGTGGATTGATTTTTCATGTACATGTACTGTAGTCTCTACACAAGCAATTATTAAACATTTAGCAGTGGGCAATTAGAATATAATGTATATATTGAAATGTTTAAAACTACATTAGGGCTAAATCAATTATCGTCCTCAACTCAAGTTATACAGAAGTATAGTTGATCTCTGTATACATAGTATACTCTATATAGTATACAGTGCATGGAGAACATTGTTGTATAAACACACCCCTTCCCTGTGCTATTTGTGAGAGAGAGAGAGAGAGAGAGAGAGAGAGAGAGAGAGAGAGAGAGAGAGAGAAATTCTTATTGATTTCCAATACTTGTCTCTTGGAGGTTGCATGACATTGACCCCATCCTTGCAGAGAAACACACTTCAAGCTGAACAGAGAAAGGTGAAGGGCAGATGCCAAATCATACTGAGGGCCTTGAAGTGCTGTTACTACACAGCGACAGGCCACAAAGTCAGAAATACAACATACCCAGAACCAAAACTACATACTTTTACCTTTACATTCACAAAGAGTAGAAATGTAGCTAATTATTATGTTTTGAATAATATGACAACCTTTCTCTGAAAATATTTGCATAGAACTAACTTTAAACTTTTGTTAATGATGTATTCACAGCATGAACCTATTTTATAGCATATACACTAAATAGATAAAATTTTGTGAACACCTGACCACACGATCTATATTTGTTTTTTTTAAACAGGCTGCTTCTGGGAGAAGGTTCCAAATATGGGAGTGTAGTTTTAAAGATTTATGCTCATTCAGCCACAAGAACTTTAATAATATATACTCTTTATATTATATACTCTTACTCATACTCTTGATAGATAGATAGATAGATAGATAGATAGATAGATAGATAGATAGATAGATAGATAGATAGATAGATAGATAGATAGATAGATAGATAGATAGATAGATAGAGATATTATAATATATCATATATGTATATATAATATAAAGATATATAAAGTTAACAGTTTATATATCTGGTAAAACTTACAAACACTGAGCATTGTGCAGTATCAAATCAGTGATTTACAGTCTGTCAGTTATAATGACTTGATTGCTTGTTTGGTGTAATGGCATAACATATAATGCAGTTTATGTGTAAAAAGATTTTATAAGGAAATTATAAAGATATTTGTGTTGGTAAAACAAGCATTTGCTCATATACTCAATCATTTGAAAATGACCCAGGCCCAAATCTTTAGAGTTTATAAAGTTAGAATTGTAAGTACTACAGGTGTTTATGTATCTGGTGATATTTAAGTTGTTTCCTGTATTATTATTATTATTTATTTTGAATTCTATCCATGCTGATTGTAATTTTTCATGTTACTGTATTAAGAAAAGGATTTTAATGAAGTTCACAAACTTTTCTCCCAGTTATTATTCTTGGGAGTGTTTTATTGAAGTTCTGGAACCTTATTTTGTGGTATTTTGTTGAGTGTACAGTAAGTGTCATCGGTGGGGTACCTCAGGTATTCTTAGCTTTGAGAGTTATGCGTTAGCCCCAGCCTGTGAGTGCATGCTGAGAAAAATTGCATGAGTGTATGAGGCATGTGTTGTGGCTCACTCCTCAGTTAACTTTCCTCAGAGGGAGAAGCCATTTGCTGCTGCACTAATAATGCACCAGTTTCAGAATTAAAAATGGTGTTTGTTTGAGCCTTTGGGTTTATATATATATATATATATATATATATATATATATATATATATATATATATATATATATATAATATTAGTCCAGTTTTTTAGTCCAGTTTTTATGTGACTTTCAGTATAAAGTGGCATGATTTACATACAGATGCCACTATCTTACAGTTTTTCTCAGTTGTTTGAAACATTTTTCAAATCCTCCTTAATATTTGCAAACCAGTAAATGCATTCTCAAAACAATTTGTGCAAACAGCACAATACATTGGATTTCTTGCAAAAGCCTGTATTTTCCACATAATCCACAGTTCATCTCTCAAAAGTAAGTGTTTGCGTCAATGAACGTGTCATTCCCATCAGAATGAAAAGTACTTTTGTCATTGTTCACAAACAAGATCATCAAAATTTTTTAGACATGTTGTCAGTATGACGCTGCACAATTTCAGTATTTCCTTATGTAAACTATGTAAACTCCTTATGGATTTTGGATTACAATGATTGAAAATGCATAAGGCTAGGGTTAGGCTTAGCTTGTTAAGCTTGAAAGGTTATGACAACTGGTTTAACCATTTTGCGTCCAATGACTTATGCAATGAACTGATGCAGACATGTTTTGGGGGTTAAGACTATTTAGGTTTAACCAGTATAATATATTTTGAACAACATGACATTAACAATTGATAATGTAGGAAACAGCAGACAATTGTAAACAATGTACACAAGTGACTAAATGACATGGAGGTGGAACAAGGAGTTTTGAGAATTTCATTTCTGATCTGAGAAATGCTCCAAAGCAACTGAGAAAAACTGTAATATACTTCAAAAGTCATCAGTGTGTGTTTGTGTGAGCTGAGTTAGTTATTAAGCAACATCTAACTTTTAGCTCTCCTGGTAAAATCAGGCATGAAGAAGTCAAAAGTGTCATTCTACAATTACTCACACTGCCTCATACAGTATTTGAAAGCACTTTCATAGCAGACAAAAAGATTTGTGGATATCAAAATTGCAAGGTAAACCTGTATAATTGGTGTGGCTTTGATGGTTGCTGTTGTGCTCGTTGGGCAACTGCAGCAGTGATTAAAATGAATCCCTATCGACTTCTCCATTAAATTGTTGGCAGAGGCGATCCTTTGACCTTTCGCATTGATTGAACATAACAATCAAAGTTCAATTGTAATGCAAAGAGAACATTTGTTATAATGTACATGAGATGCATGAGCCATTTCCACTTGGCTCAAGGTAATCAATGAGGTGACTTCAGACAGAGGCAGCACAAAGCTCCATCCCTGTCTGATTCATGGAGTCCACAATATATTGAACCCAATAATGTGTACTTAAACATTGTAATTTCTGGTGCTCTGCTCGATACCCTTGCACCCTGTGATCCTTTGTAGAAGCTTTCACCAAACATTTGACCATAATTCAATGTCTACACTATACAAAACTGAAAAGTATTTTACTTGTAGTACTCTTACTTGAAAATTTTTCATATATAATATATAGTCAAAGGTATTTGGATGGCTGTCCATTATACCTTTATGTAACCCATCCCCCAACTGTTGCCACAATATTGCCTATGATGTTTCATTAAGTTTTCCCTTTAGTGTACAATATGAGACTCACATCGCAATTTCAATGCCCCTGTGCAAAGGCAAGGTCTATGGTTTGCCAAGGTTCATGTAGAAGAACTAGACTGTCCTGCACAGAGACTTGACCTTAACCCTGTTGGGATGAACTGGAACGCTGACTGCACACTGAGCTTTCTCATTTGACATCAGTGCTTGACCTCAGTAATGCTCTTAAGGCTGAATCGAGCAAATCCCCACACCCACACTTCAAAATCTAGTAGAAAACCTTCTGGAAACTAAAAATTCTTACTGAAAAAGGCAAAGGGAAACAAACTCCATGTTAATGTCTGTGGTTTTGGAACAGCACAGGTGTTTGTGATGGTCAGGTGTCCACATACTTTTAAGATATACCTTTATTCGTCCCACAGTGGGGAAATTTCTTACAGTTTTGTCATACTTTGTCCATCCAGTGTGTTTGACAGCATGTATTGGGAGAGCTTAGAAAATTTATTAGGTGTCACTATGTATTTGTAAAAACTTTAATCTGCCTATAGATTACCAGATTCTTGCTGGATACTGTAAATGTGATACTAATGTAGCACAGTAATTGTAGGCTTAAATGAGTTTGTTGGATAGTTACAAAGTAAAAGTGAAATGGATATACACCTTATCCATTTTGATTCCAGCTATTAAGTAAACCATTGAATGCAATGTTTTCCATTTTTAGATTTGGGGCTAAAATGTATGTAGGTATTTGTGTATGTATGTGTTTACAGATAGATAGATAGATCCCAACACATTTTTCACACGAGTGAGCGAGAGCAAAAAACAGATTTATGTATTAAACTAAAGGCCTCTGTCTTTTTATCTCCTGCTGTATAAGACATCATCTGCAACTTCATTATTAAATTTTTCATCATCTGCCCTGTACGGCTGTAGATATTTAAACAATGTAGAAACCATAAATGTTCTACTTTCCCTTAAAACATAAAAAAAAAGAAACATTTCTTATTAACGAGGGTAACACTTGATTGCATGGTAAAGACTTTCCAAATTAACATTAGACAGACAGACAGACAGACAGACAGACAGACAGACAGGCAGGCAGGCAGGCAGGCAGACAGACATACAGACAGACAGAATTTAAATCAAGGCTTAAGACCCACCTTTTTAACCTCCACTATCAGTAAATACATATGTATTAGGAGTCCTTAATTTTTCTGAAATGTGGTGTATGTACCGTGTACTATGTAGAGTTCTATCTCTTGTACTGTATGTTTTTGTGTTTGTGGTGTCTTCTGTTATTATCTCATGCAGCTGCATGTGATCCTTCGTTCTGGGCAAATTCCATTCCGACGAATATGTATATGTATGTTCACTATATTTCATCTGTCTTGAAATATTGTATCTTGTAAAGCGTCCTTGAGCTTGGAAAAGACGCTATATAAATTAAACATATTATTATTATTATTATTATTATTATTATTATTACAGACAGACAGACAGACAGACAGACAGACAGACAGACAGACAGACAGACAGACAGATAGATAGATAGATAGATAGATAGATAGATAGATAGACATGAAAATGTCAGATACTAATATACTATCATCGAAAAATGCTCTTATTACTTATATCAATAGATCCAGCGCAGAAAATTTTATACTATCCTTGCAATTAAATTACTTACTGATAACAGCAATAATCAATTAAATGACAAACCTGTGTTCACAATTAGCATTCTAAAAATACTGCATATATAAAAACAGAATTTGATTGCATCGTCGCAATACAACTAGTATACTAGTACTAGTATATAAAAATACAATCTTAAGAGGCAGTTTATCCAATGGAGAAAAGCAGTATGATCATTTGGGAAAGTCTTGTAGTGCAAACACTAATTTTGGTCTCCTCTGGCTACTGGTGGATTTAAGGTTTGATTAAAATTGGTCAGCTAATCTGAAATATAAGATGTGAAATGTTCCCAGAATAAAAGTGTTTGCCTAAATGGTAATTGTCATGGCAAACCTCAACGATGACAGATTCAATTCCATTTAGTAAATGTTTAATAAATGTTATACAAACACTGCTGCCTATCTCACTGTATTCTGAAAACAAAGAGAAAATATAATTGCTTTAATCATACAAAGCTTTTTGACGTTGTTATTGGCTTTAAAAATAGCAGTTAACAGTAACTGTCTTGTAAAGGAAATTGAACCACATTTGCAAAATGATCTGCAATTAAGATATGTGCATGTCGAACGGCACAGTTGAACTAGGGTGTTGTGTCTAGGAAAAAGCAGTTGGAGCTATACAAAGCTATTTAATTAGCTGAAAGTCCCAAAGAAAAAACACTCCGCCTAATAGGTATCACTTTAATCAAATTTAAAGAGATTGTATGCCTTTTGAAGATTCCCGAACACGGACATGTTAATTAACAGATGTGAAGATGGAATGATTTTCCTTTCACAGAAACTCCACATCTTAAACTTTCAGGAAGCTCGTCTGTAAACTCTTGTTAAAACCAGGAGGAGAGGAATATTTTATGCGAACGTCTTTACTCAAGACCACGGCAGTCTGTTTCAGTGTAAAACAGTCCTACCTTTAATCTGCACTAAAGGGAAATAATGCATTTCCTACCTTATTTGCCATGCTTACTTAACTAGTGTTGTACAATTAGAATTGTTAATAGATTTAGAAACAAAAGGGCCGTGAAGGTGGGAAAGTGCTGACATTATTTCACAGGGGGAAAAAACGCTCCTAAGGGGAGATCTGCAATAAATAAATAGTTTCCTGCTCTATACTGCTATAAAATGTTGGTCACAATAGAAATGTCACAAAGACATAAATCAAGGACACTGAAAAATTTATTGCCAGAACACTAAAATACACACATTTGTACACCAGCCAACGATTCTGTTTAAACACTGTAACTTTTCTTTATTACTATTTTTTTTTATATTAAATATATGCAGGCACTTTACAATCTATAAACAGATCTGGAATAAAAAGTTAATAAATGTCAAAATTTGCATTTGAGAAAGCAGCATCTTGCTGCATTTTTGCAAATATCAATCTATGAACCTTTCAACATTTTGTCAGACAAAATGCTAATTGTACCTTTAGGAATTTAGGAGACAGTGACAAGAAATGAGATGCTCTGTCCTTTTAGATGTGGAAATCAACTGGGGTAGCATACATAAACCCTAGCAGGAGCAAAGCAAACAGCCTGCCTCAAATTCCATGTGGAATTCTAGGAGCATAATGGAGCATCTCTCTTAGACAGAAATGACCAGCTCGTGCTCCACCGGGCTCACTTTCTCTCCTAACCTACATCATCTCTACCTTCATAGCATGTTTTCAACCACAGCAGTCTGTGTTTAAATCACTGTGCTTTATTTATTCAAGGTCCTTGCTAATAAAACAAATAAACTTGCTGTTAGAGTGGGAAATATACTACCATATATACAGTGTGCTCCAGTTATTTACAAGGAAGTAACGAAAAGAAAGTCCAGAAAAAGTAAAGTCAAAGTACAGCTCAGATTTTTTACACGTATGACAGTAGGACTGTATATCCTGTGATAAGAAAATCGGAATTTATTGCAGTGTCAATACTGTATGAATTATATAAGCTAATAACGTTATGACTGGTAATAATGAGTTATACAGCTACAAAGAATTTATAATTACATGTTATTTCTACGCAGCACATCTTTCGAAAAAATAGTAGAATGATTTGTTTAATAAATAAATAAACAACACAGACAAATGCTGACACTAGTCAAGTCAAGTCAAGTCAAGTCAAGTCAAGTCAAGAAGCCTTTTATTGTCATTTCAACCATATATAGCTATATATATTTATACACAGAATGACGAAGAAGAAGTACAATAATAATGTGAATAATTATAAACTGCAGACAACTTGTAAACATGTAAAAGTACATGAATCATATAGAGCTCAGAATACATACATATATACATTTATTTAGTTTTTCGAATATATTTATATAATTTTTTTTTTTTTACTTAATAGTATTTTTACACTAATACCTCCAAAACGATATACTTTTTAGGCACTAAAATATATATAGTTTTAATTAAATTTTACAAACATCTTAATTCACATTTTTAAAAAGGAAAACAAACAAACAAGCAAACAAACAAACAAATAAATAAACAAATAAATAAATAGCCTTTGGTGCATTACTCAATGTCTAGTACCCTCAGCACACACACACACACACACACACACACACACACACACACACACACACACACACACACACCATTGTCCCATCACTGCAACACTGAGGCTAATTTAACAAGGCTAAATTAGCAGTGCAAAAGTGCTTACCCAAACCTTTCCATGTTATTTACTTGAAATTGATTTTAACACTTAAACAGAATCCTAAGTAAGGGCTTATGTGAGCCAGGCCATCTGTACCTCTCCGTCACATCCTTATACATATGAGGAATATCTATCAGAGTGGCTTAAAACAAGGGTCAGATTGTGATACAAACACCAGACCACACCACACCACACCACACCACACCCTGCACCCTGATTTACTGTTTATTTTCACTCTGAAAAATATACTCAGCCACATCTTTATGAGTGATTAGCTGTGTTGTTCTTCACAGTCCTTAAGAGAAGTTGGTGCTGTGATTCACAGCTTCACATTAATCCGGGCTTTGTTAAGAGGCTGCCATCTGGACGTGTGTTTCCGGCGATGAATATGATTTAGTGTTGATTCATATATGTTCCCGGAAGAGAGCGTATGGATTTCAGGAGTTAAATGGCATAAACAAATGTCGAGTGTAGAGCAAATGAAGATCTCTCATGTCTCCAGCTCTATTATAACCCCTCTTCCCCAAATTGCACATAGCAATTATTTCTACAAACACAAGCCTGGAGATTGAAAGTTTTCATCCTGACCGAGCTCTTAAACCCAAAACATGTAAAACATCTATCTGTAAGGATTTAGAGTGGAGTTTTTATTTTGGATTTTTATTTTTTTTATCTGAAATGAAGCAAGCTTGATATTATTAGCCACGCTGATGAAGATGCACTTATGAGTATTCACCACTAAAATATGTTTCAATCTAATAACATCAGAGCTGAAAGTTCTCAGAAGCCTTCTGCATCGTACAACAGTGACCTCTACAGGGATTGAAAATGCCGTGAGGTACAGAGTTTCAGTGCGCAATGAAAAATCAAAGGAGAAGAAAGTTTAACAGAAGCCCAAAAAATTCCCTTAACAATTTCACAAACATTTATGCACAATCAGACACGTTAAAACACAATCTATTTATTTTATTAAGATTATTAGTCACCGCTTACTCAGTCATCCCATCTATATCTTTTTCCAATTTGTAGGAAACATATTGTACAAAAAAAAAAAAAAATTTACAGTACAGGAATGTAAATTGTCCTTGAACACAGTGCCAAGGAAACATCCAGGTTTTAATGGCGAGATACCTGAAGCCGTCTGCCAAAACATTTCTTTCTGTCTTTCTTTCTAATTCTCAGGCTAAAGAGAGGAAAAATGTCTTTCATGGACAGAAAGGTTACAATAAATGTGTGCCAGACCACATGAGAGAGAGCCAAGTTCAGGATCAACTGGGAGGAATGAATGATAGAAAGATAAGGAACAAACTAAAAAAGAAAAAATAGACCAAACAGGAAAAGCAGGCAAGGAGCAAATAGGGGTGGTGTCTCCTGGAAAATCCGAGAGTGTGGTGGATATTCACGTTGCAGGCTTGCACGCCTTTTTGTGTTTGTTTGTTTGCTTGATTTTATTTTTTTTAAGCAAAACTTGTTTTTCCTTTATTTTTCATGTTTTAAATTATACAAGTATAATGTAAAAAAACAACCATCAAACAACTATATTTAAAAAAAATAATATTAATGATAAATAAATAAATGAATGAATGAATAAATAAATAAATACATCAGATGTTACTCAGAGTCGCAATTTGCAACTGAGTTTTCTGTACCATTTTCTTTCCTGTATAGAAAGGGGGAAAAAAAACAGGCAATGCCCTTTCAACCGCCGCTGCCGAGTTTCATTAATGTATTCAAATTTAGTTCAGCAGCATAAAATCCTCCCAAGAGGCAGCATTGTCCTGTCGACTGTCCCCCGGGTTTCCCATCACACTGTCGCATCTCTTCACCCACGCCATCCAACACGCTGAAGATCCAGTTGCGCCACACTTCCTTTAAGTACTCGCTCGCAATTTGAGGAAGATTAATTAAAAACGCTTCTGAAGCGACTGCTGATTGTGTCAATTCTCAAAGACTGTGCAAATGATCCCTTTTCTAGTGAGGCCTGCAATAAACTGGCTGAATAGCTTTTCACTGGTTTTACTTTTCAAACAATAAACATGTGCTATATCATTATGTGCTGGGATAAAAGGGAGTTTGTAATAAGGAGAGAACATTAACCAATTCTTTAATCAATGAATGATCTACATTTGCGTGGTTAGATTTGTATGAACACCGTGGTTTTGTAATGACTTGGTTCAAACGCTTCAAAAAGCTCAAGGTCTGCTCTAGTGAACTTGGATGTGGAGTCTGCGGTGCATAAAGGAAACATAAGGCCAACTGTCTACCACCAAACCTTTGCCTAATAGGATCCAAAGCTAAAGGCATACAGGGGAAAAAAATGTGTGGATACTGTAGTGTAATTGGCTCCAAACAAGTAAATAGGGAAAACAGAAGCTGAGAGTGGACAGCCAGTGAATAAGGTGCTTATCATTTGAGCTATTTTACTAAATCGACACAGATCTATTGTTCATTATTTCAAATATCTCAAATACTACAGGAAATGACTCTGGATATACAAGACAATTAAACATTAAAATTAGATCCAATTATTTACAGACTTCAGTCTCTACACTGCCATTGAACAAAACAAACTATTGTCTCTGTGTTTGCCTTTGTGCATATCACCTTGCATTATATTTATCCAGCAGTGTGATGCAAATAAGCTCAACAGCGTTGTTTCCCATACAAAACTCTCCCTGAGGATTTGAGACTTGGAACATGGGCTCATTTTGCTCCATCCACTCAGCAGTGGAGTTCTCAGCTCTCTGATCTTCTCTAGACAAAATGAGACACAACAGCTCAAACAGAGGGAGCCTGGCACACACTATTCCCTCCGCTACTTGAATAGATAATGCTTCTCTTTACTTTCTTTATTCCTTCAAAAAGAATGCATCAGAGGCCAAATATTAATTCTCCGTGTCACCCGGCGAAGCAGGGGGAGAACGACGCGCTTGGCATACCAGGCTGTGTTTTACCATGATTAAGGCTCACATAAAGGCTTCCTTCTGCAGCTTTGAACTTTGCCATAGAGTTTTTTTCTTTCTTTTATTTTTATATTCAACTTTATTCCTCTTTAGTGCTAGAGGCCAATTCTGAAAACCAACATTTATTCAAAGCATTACATGCAAAGACAATGAAATTGCTCCTGCCTAAGCAGCGAAAGTATCTCAATATGCATCGGCATGTGTGTAGTGCAGCCATTGTGTGTCCTCTGCACCCATGAATCTCCTTTAAAGAAATGCCGATAGTTGTGATTGCCTAATGCTCGATCCCCGGGTGCCATAAAGATGCGTGTGGAAAGAATCACATAAAGTAGTGACATTGACAGAGGAACTGCTGACTCGCATCAGTGTTTGTCTTTTGATGTGAGAAATCAAATCGATGTACACGCTCTCACAAACCATAGTGTGTGTGTGTGTGTGTGTGTGTGTGTGTGTGTGTGTGTGTGTTGTGTCAGTTGGGGGCAGGGGGTTGTAGAGATTAGTATTCTACAGCGTCCAGTACTGAAGGTGCCTGCTTGCCCTACATCATTAGCATTAACGTCTGGATGTCCAAATAATCCAAGATTCCTGACATGGGTTTCATTTAAGAGCTGGAAGGAAAGTTTCACCATTTCTACCCTATTCATTAGTGAGTAAAAGAAATAAAAATACAGAGACATTAGCAGGTGAGTTTAAAAAATAAAATAAGAAAGCACAGAGTGCAAAATGCTAGCTGTATCTTTACTATTAGGATTTAAAAGGATTCGCTTAGTCTGGATTGGAGACCAACAAAAAAAATAAGGTGAGTCGTGAGCCCTGATGGACAGCGTTTGAAAGGAACACATACTGTAAACAGTAGCTATATTTACTCACACCAACCTATACACCAGGCTTGCACCTGCATGCTCCAGAAAATATGCCTTGTCCTACAAAAATAAAACCCACACTTAATCAGTGAGCATTTGTCCTGTTTTAGAAAATACAAATGGAACTAATGCTAACTGTACTGAAGAAACTTTTGGCACCCTAATTGTCATATTTTTATTTCTGCTTCTTCTAAAATAGGTTTTTAATGTTTTTTTTCTTTTCAAACAGTCAAATAAATACATATGGTCTACATACAGTAGGTCAAAGAGTTCTCAAATGATGCTTTCTGCCTTGTAACTTTGCTGTTATAGTTTTATTTACATTTCCAAAATTACAAAAAAACAAATCAACAAATTGTGCCAATTCACCGAAAGTCAAACACTACAGCATTCCTCACTGCCACAGTTATCTAAGCAATACTCCTTATCAATGCAAGCTACTTTTACAAAATGACTTCACACATCTCTACAAACAACGCATACGTGGTCTGTTTTCTTTGCAACAATCAATATTTTCATCACTTATTTGTTTAATTATTTCTGGATTCAGTAATTTGTTTGTTCAGTCAGTCATTTTCCCAATTTCCTATGCACATGTTTGTCTGCTTATTATCTTCCACTCTGCTGGCTTGCATTCTGAAAAGACATATGCATTACATATAAATGGAATAGGGTTATAACCAACGGTTGTCAAAAAAGAGCTTTAAAAAACAAACCAGCTCATCAAAATGGGAATCTATGCAAAGCCACATAAATTGTGTTTGTTTCTATGACAGACTCAAATATACAAGACATATGATGATAAAATACTGCATATGTGACAAGAGTCTGAGTGGAAAGAACACAAATAGGTATACAGACAACAAAGTTCTGTTTATCTACAATATTTGGATTCACACGGTTTCCCTGTAACTCCATGCTAATGATCAAACCTGAAGGATGGATCTCCTGAGTGTAAGTTATGAGGCTGTGATGAACAGGAAAAAAACAGCTTTGCTGCCCAGCTTTGAACACTTTTACACTTTTTTTTTTTACACTGTAGTAAGCTTTGTTTTTTAATTGGCTGAAATTAATCTTAGGGATGTAGATGCCTGATTTGCATTCATTAAATCCCAACCAAAGAAGTCATGCCTAATTCCAATCAAATTTGCTTAATTATGCATGGCAAGACATTCCCAAATGAGTACGGGATTTTTGTTTGCCACCCCCCCCACCCCCGTTGTTTCCTATAGCAAAGAAAATGTAATGAAGCTGTCTTTTTGTGTTGTGTTGAACGCTGAAGAGCCGGCCACAAGCACCTTGAGCCTTTGCTGAAAACAATATTATGGCTAAAGTAATTATATGAATCTGCATTTTTCATTGTTAATTGTGGATGTCAGCATCATTAATTTTAATTTACAGCAGGCAATAAAATTAAGAATACTTTGTGCTGATGTTTTAAATCACGCCAGTGAGGAAGATGCATTATGCAACTTAAATTTCAAGAAGATATTGATTGGAGCAGATAGCCTTTTCTATGAATCTTAAATAGGCAGGTGGAGCGATAAAGCTTAAGACATCACTTTTACTTGCTATCACTGTGCCAGGGGGAGGGAAACAGTAAGCCAGACACAGTTTCACTGTCCTACCAATAAAGGAAAGATTATCATGAAGAATAATTACACTGCAAAAGCCAGTGGTTTTACCAAAACAAGCATATTACCCAGATTTTTTTATGCTTTAAGCTTTTGTTACTATCAGTGATAAAATGTGATTTATGCACACATGTGGTACACTGGTGCTTAAAAAGCGAAGAGTTGGACATTGCTGTTCATAACATGCAAAATAATTCCAGCTCATACCAGCGGTATTTTCACAACACAGCTTGCTCTGATGTGTAGGTTTCAAACAAAGACATTTCCCTGAAATTCTGCAAAGTATACCTGCATAATGTGTTTTTCTAAGGAAAATATGAATGTATGAAAACCTGAAAAAATATTCCAAAACATTACCTCGCTCTTAACCACAATTTATTTTATGTTTATGACTTCTTTGGATTCTACAATCCTTATTTACTACAGCAGAAACACATCGTGCAGTATCTCAGTCTTGTTCATATTTACTATAGTCAACCATCCAGCATATCATCCAATCTGGTTTTTTTTCCCCAAAAACAACGTGTGCCATGGCTTCTTAACCAAAAGTGATTTAGCTTGTCTCTATTGTGCAGAAGGACAACACAATGTGCTCGCATTGACGTAATTTGATTAATAGCGCCCGTTTTTTTTCTTCTACTTCAGTTGTACAGGATATATCCAGCTGTACGGAGCTTTAGCACATTGTACTTTGAAAACAAAGGAAAAATAAAATTGATCTTTCCGGAAACAAAAATCAATGAATAGTTATTTCCTGTTTCATGCATGTTAGTCTGAATGACCTCCTTCGAACCTTGAACCTTTCATGTCTTTTCCATTTCAAGACTGGCCTTAGAAGTAAGAAACAATCATTGCTATTCATACTTGGTCTTGTTTTTCCCTGATTCCTATATTATGCTTCATAGCATAATAAGCCCCCTTAGTGCTCCGCCAGATAACTATAAATGGTACGTGTGTAAAGGGATAAATTGCTGCTGTGTTATACAGCAATGAAACAGCATAGTATAGACCTATGCTTAGTTCTATGCAAAACATATTGAGAGAAAGAGAGAGAGAGAGAGAGAGAGAGAGAGAGAGAGAGAGAGAGAGATTCTTACAAAAAAAAACACTAAAAAGAAAGTATTCTCTGGAGATAAAACAGACATTGTACCCAGGCATAGCGGTAATTGCCATGTTTATGGTCTCACTAGTTTGATTTACATCCAAAAAGACTTGTCTCTACCTGTTATGCGTATAAGACTATAATTTCTTGGAGGTGATTGTGTTGCCATCACAAAAGCTTCTCCATTCAATTGTTCTGTTCTGAAGTTGGAGGCCTGCCCACTGCCTTTTTTTTTTATTACTCAAGCAACTCCGTCTATCAGCTCCACTTTTGTCTTCCTGCTTTTTTCCTGTCAGACACTAAGACAAGTCATTCGCAATGTAACAATGTGGGTGATTTCATTTGACTTATCACATGCACTAACTGTTAAACCAGCTGCCCTGACTTTGATCCAGCACACTTCCTGAAACAGGTCTACTATACACACAGTAAACAGGCTGAGAGGATGCTGTCACTGACACATGCCACAAAAAGCCTTTCCATACGCCTTTCCTTAGCCTTGTCTCTGTCTTTGCACTGGAAATGTTTCAGCAAAAGTGTTAGCAAATGCTAACAATACAACAGTAGTACCAACATCATAGTGTGGTCATTAATGCCACATAAGCACTTGGAAAGGAAATTGTGTTTTCGAACATGGTATTACCATGAACCTATGAAATCGGCTCCTTAGCAACTAAGCAGTGGCCTTTATTCATCAGAGTGTCTGTAAATCTCACCATAAAGTGAACACATGGACATTGCTATCCCTGTAATGTGAATGAGTGAAAACAAGTCACACACTCCTGAGGGAGTATCTTCTCCATTAACCATTCTTTCACATAAAGACCCGAATCACTGACATTGCTTTAGGCTTTATGGTCAACAGAGCTGAATATAAAGGCTCAAGATTAATACAGCAATCGGAGACATCCTTGTGTGAATAATTCATTTGGAAGGGCAGATAAGAAATGATCTGCAAGGAAATTAATAGTACTGATTTAATAATATTCTCCCAGAGATTCTCACGACTACATGGCAGAATTTCAGCAAAGGGGAGCAGGTTTTAAAACCCAAAGCCGGATGATTCATTCGAGCTCCTCTGATAGTTGAGTTTGATGGATCATTCTTAAAAGCATCATTGCTAATCTTCTGCTCCTCTTTTTTAGGTTATTCACAGATCAGTGAGTTTTCTGGCTAATCCGGGTTTTGATGCTACTCTGTCTGTGTACATGGCATTCATCATATCTTGACAAGTGGAGTCCTTCAGACAACAAATAACCTTCAGTCCGAGGGATGCGAGCCGTAGGTGCGCTGTTATTTTGGATCCGTATCACAGCGGAACATGAACACAGCAGGAGATGTATGGTGTCCTTGTTGACTGAAAGAATGGGCCCCTTTCTAGTCCTTCTGAATAATCATTCTGAACCGTAGCTATGCCTTGGACAACTCAATCAGACAGTGCTCTACCTGTAAAGTGGCTGAGCTGATTTGATTGCCATTTTTATTGGATGCCCCATCTATAAATCAAAGCAATGGGGCCGGTTGGGTAGACGTGACCACTCGTCATTCGCCTGTGGCCTTGGAAACATTGTTTCGGGGAGTAGTGTCACTGTCAGTGAAGGTAAATCAGGGTTCTGAAATTTCTCTCCTTTGCTAGAAAAGTATAGAGTTAAATCATCTTGAAAATTGATGTCAGCATGGCAAAGTGCTTCACCTATACCTTGATAGAGCCCCATCATCTTGTATCAATGTCAGCACTTTTACCCTTAGCTGGTTTCTTCAAAGTGGCTCTTTTTCACATGACATGCAACTAGAACATGACGGTGCTAATGCAGGCAACAGCACAGTGATAGCAGTTTAGCAAAAATTGTTTATTGTGCAGAAAGAGCTGTTTTGCCCCACATTTAAATGCAAACTTTGACATTTCCACTATATATATATATATATATATATATATATATATAAAGAGAGAGAGAGAGAGAGAGAGAGAGAGAGAGAGAGACAGAGACCCAAAAATAACGTGTTAATAATACGTTAGCGCAATTCATTTCAACTGCACTAATTTTATTATCACGCAATTAATGCAGCGCACATTTCCGGGGTTTTTTTTTGTAAAAATATAAATAAATAAATATAAAACAGGCAAAATTAAAACCTGCAACACAACACACATTTGTTCATGATATCTTCTCTTTACTCTTCACCAAATTTTTTTTTTTAATTACTAAACATTTGTTTTACTGATGTGCCAAGTCTCAAATCAAGCATCAAAATCCACGGTGATGCACACATCCGGCAATTAAAACCGTCCGTGTGGAAACATAGCAAAAGTTCCGTTTGGTGTCCTGATGATTTACATAATTTGAAGCACCATAATTACTTTAAAACATTTACACGAATATTTTGTCTTCGTGCTCTATGTAAAGTTTGGTTTTACTAATAATAATATTTGTCCATGGCCACATTGATTAGAGAATTAAAAACTTAAAAAGTATTAATTCAAGGTACATTTAGAAAAGATAAAAATGTGCGATTAAGTTGTGATTACATTTTTTTTTATTAATTGACAACCTTAATATACATAGACATTTTGGACAGTTGTGTGCTTTAACCTTTGAGGTAAATGTTTTAGAAACCACCTTCAGTATAGGTGTGATTGTAACACATCCATAAACCTTCTATTATATATCATTTTATAGAGAAAATACACAATAGAGATTAAAAAGAAGCCCTCTGGCCTCTACAATTGTAATTGTAGAAGTATATAACTATCTTCTTATGGAAAAGATTATGGCAGGGAAGTAAGTTATCACTTTGATTAACAACATCATCTACATGCGTCTCTGAGGTAAAAAACATTAAGATGGTGGGATTTGAACATGAGCCTCATCACTGTCTCTTCACTCCACTGATCTCTGTTCATAGTAATATCATAAGGGAAATAATCACTGATTAATTCAGTGAGCACTTTCTCCCTGTCATTTAAGGATTCAAAAACTTTCTCTAGTGGCTGTTTGCAGAATTTAGCTGTAATGACATTTCATATACTGAGGCTCCTACACACACCTGGTTGAATGCTCCTTATGAGAAACATATATACAAAGATTTTATTTTACTGAAATATGTGTTAAATCTATGTCTGTGACAGCTGTATTGCAATAACAGAATTCAGCATCACTGCAGAGTCTAAATCCCTCCCTCATTTTTATGTGGACAGTTTGATGCTCCTAACACCTCTGAAGTATATTGCAGTGTTTTCTTTATTACACAGAGCCTTGCATATTTTATTTGTATTACTTTGCCAGTAGGCATTTATGAATCAAATTCATTGAGCATAAATATCACTAAATCTGTGACAAATCAGATAAAAATCAAAAGCGATGGAAATGCAATAGGCCCTATTGAGATGTCCCTTCCAGCGATGTGTCAAACTCGGGGACATTAATGATATGCTAAGGGTTGAAAATTACCATCTCGGATATGTCTAAACCAGTAAACTGGTAAACAAGCTGGCCATTAGGAGAGGGGATGATTTGAATCAACAAGGGTGAACAGATATGGGGACTCTGCGCATTAGTGTTAATAGGAATAGATTATGGAGGGATTTTGTGATGTGACCTTCAGTGCACTAATTGAAATAGTATTCAGAGTCAGCAGTGGAGTAATCAAGTTAAACACAGAATCATAAATCATCATGAAAAGCGCTGTCACAACTAAGCCATTAGCCTCCTGGTTTTTTTTTTCCCCCACTCATGCCCTCATGGAAATATCTGCCACAGAGATCTGAGGGTTAATAGGAACAGAAATGGCATTTAAAGCCTATTTAGATCAAATGTACTATATGCCTCAAAGCAGAACTTTACTAATTTGCAGGTAATGTGAATTGATGTACTTATGGATAGAGATACTTTGCACGACACTTGTAGGAAGTCAAGCATTATGCTTCTTTCACATATGGACTTTCACCTAGTTATAATGCTTTACATGTTTTCTTTACACGGAGCTCGTACCAGTCTTTTTGACATTTTCTCTGATATTTAAAGGGTTAGAAAACTGTTACTTTTTAACTTAAGCAGAAAATGGTAGAGGAGAACATATTTTGCTAACATAAAATAAAAAGACATTGTGAATACAATCTTCATTAGGAATAAATGACCTGTATTTAAATGTAATGGTGAGATTTTTCCCTATGGTGCTTCTGGCTGTCTCTAGGCAATACGAAGATAACAAACTGGAAAGTGAGAATAATCTATTACCACCTTTTCAGTTCAGCATCTGGAGATTATTCTATTGTCTTTCGAACATCTGCTATAAAAAAAACAAAAAAACAATAGTGTTAAACAAGTAGCTATTAATATCTGACCTGGCTGTGATTTTTATGTTTGCAATAGAAGACAATGGCTTTAGAGAATTAAAGCCGGTATCTAGTGAAAACAATAATCTGTAGTGATAAATGGGAGACTACATCTGTTATTATTAAATATTTAAGTCTTTTGTAAAATGAAGTTTCACAGAGGTAGAGGATAAAAGAGAGGTGTTAATTAACAACACCCATTTTGCGTTAGCACTATTTTATCACATTTTGTGTTGAATATGTGTTAAAAACAGGGAAAAAACAAAATTGAGCAACCAGCTCACACATCAGGTTGCAAATTGCTGTCCAGGAAAATCATGGACAACTGTTAACTTGGCCTCAGCTCTGTATATTTTTATACATATAAATATATATATATATATATATATATCTATATCTATATATTTTTAGGAAGAGGTGGGGTTTGGTCAATTTTGTGCAAATATCTTAGATTAGCTTTTTGCTAATAAACTTTGTGATTTAAAAAATCTGCACAGTCCTCAAACTACACTGCTACTGTTGATCTGTGTGTGGTTTTGTGTGTGTTTGCATGTGTGAGTGTGTGTATTACACTTTTTAAATTTTCATTACATTACAGCGCCAGAATTTATATCTTGATTGTGTCAGCTCTGGATAAATTTGATCTATTCCTTTAAATTGTTCTAGCATTTCTCCCAACAATGGCTTATCACACTGACATAGGCCAAGGTATTTAAGTCAGTGACATTCATATTTGTCATAGTTATTTACTTTTTTTTTCCCTACAAGAGCACTGTCAAATTCTTGAATTTGATTTGACATAACTTATTTATAATGTTTTTTATAACATTAGCTATTTACAGTTCTGTGCTGTAATTGAAATATTCAAAAAAATCTAAAGTTCAATTCTGTAGAAACAACTTTCACAGAGACCTTTATGGCAGTGTCACTTTGTAGTCAGTGTTTCAACTTCAAATTGAACTTTTTAGGCATGGTACATTTTTCAGAATGGTGGATTTTGTGGTTTCTGAGTAATATACCAAACTGCATTTTTTTGTCTAATTGACTACAATTTCACAGACGAGACACTGCTGAAGGATGGCTAAAAAATTCACACCTGTAGAATGGCTAAAAGATATGTGACAAATGAAGTTTTTCAGACATTTAACATGGCTATAAATGGATAAAAAGTGTATGATGAGTAGTTTTTTTTTACTATTCATTAAAATATAGGGATTGTGAATTTGATGTCATATAAGATGAATAAAACACGTCAGAATGTTATAGGATGCCTTCAGAAAGGAAATGGTCCTGTATCATTAAAGCTTGAGAGATTTGTTTCTAGCTTTTGTCATTTTGTCATTCTAGCTTTTTTAATTCAAATCAATTTATTTTTATTTGTATAGTGCTTTTAACAATGAATATTGTCTCAAAGCAGCTTTACACAGATAATGTGGTGATTAAAAGTGAATATGTTTTTTATGAGTAAGTTTGTCCCTGATGAGCGAGCCGGTGGCGACTGTGGCAAGGATAAACTCCCCGAGATGGCATAAGGAAGAAACCTTGAGAAGAACCAGATTTAAGAGAGATCTCCTCCTCATCTGGGTTGCACCAAAAGTCCATTCTAGCTTTTGTTGCATTTTTTTATTAAACTATAGGGTTTTCACAAAATGAAACACAGCTTCCTTGTTTCTCATTTAAATTCAGTAACAAACTATTAATTATGTGCCTCTTCTGCTTCAGCATCTTCTTTTATGATGATATTTTCTTATCGAAAACCACTTACCTTCAAGCTTTGTCAGGGTTTAGAACATCGTCATTAGATCAACAAGTATGATATCTACAAATAGCAGTTTATTTGCTCCAAAGTGTGCAAATTAGAGGCTAAACATCTGGATAGTGTCAATAAAATGTCTTTAACAGAACAGTAGCCAGCAAACTCCTCAGACCCTGAGAGGAGGCTGAGCTGGAATGCTTACATAGCATTAATCATATGGCTAAGCCTAATTAAATGTGCTTAAAACACAGCTTTTTTTTCTTCGAAATGTTGCTCAGGTATTGCAATAATTTTTGATCACCCAAGCCTAGAAGACAAATAATTAGAAGTGTCACACCATTCTGATGAGTGATGTCAGCATCTTGGAGTGACCTTCCCACTGCTAATTAATTTTCATCCAGAGTAAAAAAAAAAAAAAAAGAGCCTGTTGTTGCACATTATTAATTGAGTTCGTGAAAAGATGCGCCTGATTAATTTTTGTTGATAATACTTGTCATTTCAAGCAGCACTGGTAATCATTTTATGGGTTTTTGTTTAGTGTTTTTCAACACTGATCTAAGTCATCTTTGGAGTGATTAATAATGGTCTTGAAACGAGGATTAGGTGGACTTTCAAAGCGCAGACTATTTAGGCATAATTAGGACTGTGAAACTTATTTTTAGTGAACGACTGATAATGATAAAGAACTAAAGAGCTGGTGCTTGTTATCAGACTCTGGATTTTCACATTAAAAAAATAAACAAAAATCAGTCTGGGATTCTATGGCCCAACACAATGCTCATTTGTGTATACAGTATGAAGTAGGTTCAAACTTTTGTTTAAATTACATTTTAATGTTGCACACTGTGAATAACACAGAGACATATCAGGGCTCTGTGTACTGTAGGTCTCTCTCAAAGGGAAATAACTTCCACTCTCAGACGGGCTGCTGCAGTATGATAAGGTAGGGCGGAAAAAATTTTGTGTTGGAAAAGCTATTCAGAGCTGATAATGCTAAGCACAGTCACGTAAAAAGTGTAATTTATCTGAAACGTTCTCACAGTCATCTGTGAAATGCAAGATGTCATTGAGCCAATACAAATGTGTCCCTTAATGAGCACACTGACAATTACACAGAGCTGTTCTTGACAGTAAAAATGAATGTGAACACCACAGCTTGTCAATGCTGCGAATAATATTAATAACAACTGCAATTATGATGAAGAGGATTTTATTCACCATTGGTTTATTTATTGGTGCTCTGTATAATAAAACTGCACTAATAAACCTGGATTCTGCAGACAATTATTGTAGCACTCCACAATTTACAAAATGCCCATAGCATTAAAAATGCTAAGAATATAATGATTTAAAAGAGATCCATATAATTTAATTAATCCTCAAGTGAATTTGCTTGCATCCCAGACAAAGAGACACATCACCTTTACAATAGCAATTCATCTACTGCTTTGTCTTAATGGTCGGTCCCGGAGTGCTGAGATCATATACATTCAGATCCACATTTCCCTTTGAAAAACTCCACTTGTAATTAGGCAAACATGCTCCACATCCTTAACTAACAATGTTTGCTTTCACACTATTTTGCTAAGGGCTTTGCCAATTGTAGCATTTGTTGCTTTCGTTTTTATCACAAAAATAAAAATATATAGAGAAAAAAAACCCACAGTGTTGCATCTGAACACAAAGAAAAAGAAAATGAAATGAAAGCTTTCATTAGGGGAGTCTATAAGATTCTGCATTGGTGAAATTTCCCAAAACATTCCCAGTCCCTGGAATCTGTGAGATATTTATTGTTTCTAAACATAAAGAGGATTGAATGGTATGAGGGTGAATTTTAAAATAATGCTTTGGAAATAAACAGTAGACATGCTTGCCAACTCAGGACAAACCAAACTAAACCATGCTTCTTAACCCAAAATACACAAACACAGAGCATGAAATTAATCGAATAAGACGGATGTGTTGTAATCATGAAAATGGCATAATAATCATAGTATTTATGAATTAGTAACCAAAGACCACACATGCTGAACAAGCCTAAAGCAAACACATTTCAAACACAATTCCAAATGTGTTGTTTCAGAGTGTTAATACATATATAATTATTACAAAATAGTAGACAGTAGTAAAAAGAAGAAGAAGAGAAAGCAAGAAAAAAAGCAGGTATTGAATGCTCAACTATCTGACCAGATATTTATATACACTACAGTATATAATCAAATGTACGTGGGCACCTGGCCATCACACTCCCACATGAGCCTTTTTCAAACTGATACCACAGTTTTACACTCTGGAAAAGGATGTTCAACAATCAACAAGCTTTTGTAGAAGTTCTTAGAACTTCCTAACCAGTCGGTTTTGACACACCTAATGCTTCTGCGGTGTTTGTGTTTCCTTTGTTTTGCTTCTTTTTTTTTTTTTTTACCTCAGTACGGCTTAACTCACTGTTTCAAGTTCTCTGTCTGTACAACAAATTGTACTTACATGCATACAACCTCATGCCAAGTGAAAAAGTGTCCTCCTATTTCAAAATGATAAATAAATTAATGGAGCTTGCTTCTAGACGTGTAAGCATATCAAATGGACATGTGGATATGAAGCTGTGGGTAGCATTCATCATTTAACCTGAGCAAGGTGGCCTGTTTGAAGGCCTCTTTCTCTAGAGCAAAGCATATGGTTGAAACATCTGTTTTCTGCACACCACATTCAAAAGAGACAGTCCAACAAACAAGCTGTCCTTATCTTGACATGTACTATATGTATTCCAGACGCTAATTCATTCATTTTTTAACGTGTTCTATTCTATTATATGAAGCAGAATTCAGCTGAGATCCACTGAGCAGTCAAACATTTATATATTTTCAACTTAAGTGAAACTAACACTTTTTCAAGGTTGTTTCTAATTGAAGAGAATATTGCCATAGAACAATCAAAAGACTCAAATCATTAATGGCTTTTAGTCTATTTTGTCAATTATAATTTTTCATTCATAAATCAATTAAAGGGATCTTTTATGATTAGTTCATTCGTTATATTGATAGTTTAATACAACAAAATTTAATAAATTACATTTTCTCTGTTGTCAAAAAGGCCCTGATAAAAAATCTGCTCTGCTGTTTGACCACAGAAGATACTCAGAAGCGCTTAATCTTTCTTAAGACTACATCTAGTTTAAGCTTAAGAGCAGTTGGGCTAAGAAAATACACATTAACCTTTCAGGCTGCCAACGATACTAAGACATATGGTCAATGATATGGATAAACAGTGCAACACTGCCCATTAGTTTCTCCATCTGTTTGTGTATATATCTAGGAGCCTCACAGATTTTGTCTTTCAGCACCACCGCCTGGTATGACAAACAGAATAAGCAAATGTATGGCTAAAAAGTGAGCATTTTTATTACAAGCCACCAGCCTTGTTCTGCCTGCAGGCCACATCATCAGATCACCAAACATTTGATCATCTGTAATTGTGATCACACGTGCCTCAGAAAACAACTGCTGCAAATGCAATCTAAATCGAGACTTTAAAGGGGGCGAATGGAAATCCCATTCCTGGGAGCTCTTAAATAAACAATGGGCATGTGCAGCATTACTCATATCAGTAACCTCTATCCTGTGGGGACAAGGTTAACATCGGCCCTGTGCGAAATGAAGGTCCTAAAATAACAATCACAAAGTGCCTCTACTAAACAACACAATCAAAGCCAAGCCGCAGTCTCATTGTTTAATTCTTTCATTTTTATCTAAGACATCTCCCAGCATGCTCTTATCTTTGACCCTCAGCTTGTTGCTTTGTTGCGGTTTCCTCTAAGATGCTAGATGACCTTGAGAGGCCTGTCATTAAACCCTGACCCATTTGATGATCCCTTCATGTGGAATGCATATGCTGAACAGGAGCTGCTTTTGCACAGTAGGGGTGAAGCGAAGTGCTTACAAAAATATGACTTGACATGCTTTATCAAATGGGGAAAGATGAAGACAAAACAGCTGCTGCTGCTGTCGTAAGCAATCTGGCCGTGATTGAATAAAAGTGTCAAGAAAAGGGCCGCTTGATGGTCTTTTGTTCTCTTCCATCCAGCTTGATGTTAGTTCGAGCTGTCAGGGGGGAATCACAGCTGTGTGATTTATCAATAGCTGAGTGACCTTGTAGCCAGTGGCGGATGCACACACAGCAGCACCATATTCAATCTCCAAACGCCCCAGAACACATCCGCAAACGCTGAATATACATGATTGGGCTGCACTGGACTGATGGAAAGTGACTGCTTTTATTTATGAACCTCTATGAAACAAATAGCTCCATCATCAACAAATTCCACTTCTGTGTCATTGCTGTGTCATTGTACAGTAGATAATTCAACTTTAGATAGATAGATAGATAGATAGATAGATAGATAGATAGATAGATAGATAGATAGATAGATAGATAGATAGATAGATAGATAGATAGATAGCAGTAGTGGATGAAGCACACAAACCATGAAGTTGAGATACAGTAGGTAAAATATTACTCCAGTGAAAGTGTTCCTTTAAACTTTTACTTGAGTGAAAGTACAAAAGTATTTGCATTCAATACTTGAGAATCCAAAATAATATGATTTATAATAGCTATAATGTTCCTACTATCATTTTTGTCACAAGACTCCTGCTTGATCAACTCAGTTCATGTAAAAAGACTCTAATGTTGCTCTTTGCACACCAATCTATTATTAGAATGATATTAATAGGTCAAACACTGTTTGATATCTATTCAAATTATCATAAGACCAAAACCTTCTTTTTATCTACTTCAAACAATAGTGCAAATAAGGCCACAGGTGTTGGGCAAGTTAATATTCTTCCATCCTTTATTACTCTTGAAATGTTCTGCTTGCTGTTGAACTGATGCTGAACTGTATGTTCTTGTTAAGTCGATACCACCAACTGGCAATCAAAACCAGTTTAAAACAGAACGAGTGCTTTACCCTGATTGGTGGCTTGCTGCGTGTTTGACCAGTTAAATTTTGTCCATTCATAAATAAAAAGGAAAGACTGATTTTTTAGATAGATAGATAGATAGATGATAGATAGATAGATAGATAGATAGATAGATAGATAGATAGATAGATAGATAGATAGATAGATAGATAGATAGATAGATAGATAGATAGATAGATAGATAGATAGATAGATAGATAGATAGATAGATAGATGTGAATTTGCGCCCATCATAGCCTTTCATTTCTGGTTGATAGAGGAAGAGCCTGATGTAATCTGCTAGGGTTATAGCTCACACACACACACACACACACACACACACACATACACACACACACACATATATATATATATATATATATATATATATATATATATATATATATATATATATAATAAATGAAAAGATTGACATAAACTTGTCTAGAGTTGCTCTGCTTCCCCTGTTGCTCAGAAGTCTGTTAGAGATGTATTTCAGCAAGTTCGTTAAAATCAACACTTTTTTTCTTTCCCGAAGACGAGCACCATTGTGATGAAGCAGATGTTATAATACAGGCTGGCACATTCATTACTCTCATAAACCCATCTGCAGAATAGCTTTTTATGCAAATTCTCAGTGAATCTGCATAAATAAAGTCCTAATTAAAACCTTTGAACAAACCTCCAGACTATTTGGTACCAAAGTGATCTTAATTATTAAAAACAAGTAAAGACTCACAGATAGAGAAAGATCAATAAAAAAAGTAAATGGTAAAGTTAATAATAGTTGTAGTAAGTATAGTATAATTTATCTGCTAAAATAACCGAAAGATAGAGACAGCTTCCACGTCTACTAAAGCTGTACTACATTTTCTCATATTATTTTTATGACCAATTATTGGTGCGATTATCTGAGAGCAATGAATTCATGCTAACATATCTGGGAACAATAAAATGCCTGTGTTTTACTGCAGATTGTAAGAGATAAAATATTCGAAATAGTTATTATTTTTTAAGGAGGCATTTCATCATGCAGGCTGAAAAAGGACTGAAGAGTACCATAGATCCAAGGCTGCTCTAATCAAAGTGTTGCGTATTATACATTTAGCTCACATTTTCCCTTTTTCACTGGGTATGTAAAACATGAGCCCAGGCGACTGCCTTTAGAGAGCCCCAGTGACTGACAGCTCTTTCTTTCAAGGCATTGCTAATCACTTTAATCATGAAGGTGCCCTTTTGTTCAGACCTTTATTCACCTCGGAGGCACAGCGCAGCTCACGTTCATTAAAATACTCAGCGCAAGTTTTCTTGCGTTTGCTTTACAAGTTTCATTTGTCTTGTCGGTAAATAATAGTGTTACTCAACTAATTGATTATCAGAACTATAAAGGCTAAAATATTAGGCAGCATTTTCCCCCCTACAGATAAAGTAAAGCGAGCGTAGAGTAAAGAAAGAGCACGGCCAGTGGAGGCTAATAGAGACAGCTTTGTTCAATGATTAGTGGCCTATTCTGAAAGAATCTGGGCAATGACTGCGGAGGAGGAGCTGAGGAAAGATCAGGTAATGATTAAGAATGTGCCTGCTGAGGATCCACTCATCTCCCAGACTGCAATATATCATACCATATTTAATCTTACACTTTTCATACAAATCAAGGTAATAAAAATCTTAACATGAGGCTCACAGTGTATGTACATAACCCGCATGAAATGAAATCTAAATCGCAAAACCCTAAAATGTAACAAAAAAAAAGCCCACAAAACAAAAGGTTTTAACGTGTTTTTTGTAGTCACACACTCATTTAGCGATATACTCTAATATACCATTTTGCACATTCTACACACATGTGCGCTATTCTAAGTTTCTCCCACACATGATAAACCATCTTCACCTTGTACACATGCTCTCTCCAGAGTGCAAATTGGCATCTGCTTAAACTAGTCTCAGGTGAAAGCCTGATTATTCTATATGTTGTTCTATATTCATCTCTTTTGATATACCACTCTGACAAATCTCTTCTAGCTCTAAACAAAGGTGTTTATGACACACCAGGCTCCACACTAATGACCGGTGGATCTCACGTTACAGAACTGAATGCAAAATCTCTTTCTGTACTATAAATATTTGAGTCAAAAAATAATGTGCAAAATTTGCATTGCAGACATGATTTTGCCATAAAGTGTTTTGTGTGCAAAAGGCTGTCCTACAGGTCCAGAATATTAAAACAAGCACTGTTTATGGAGTGTTATATCTCCCTATAAAACCTAATCTACCCTTTAACACACATGTTCACGTTACACTTACAGCATTCAGTACAGAATCTTTGACTTTTTTGTTGTTGTTGCTGAAAAGAATATCCAATAAGTAACAATATACAGTTTAAAATTCCTACAATTGTTGGAAAAGACACCGTTTTGGTAAATAAACTGAGCAAATCAATGACATTTTGAATAATGTAAAAGTAAAATATATTTTATCATGTCAGCGCTCACTCCACAAGTTCACAAGTCATTCCCACTGTCAGATCAGTTCTTACACATTTGTATTTCTCTTTCTTTTTCTTCATTTAAGACAAGGCCTGGGTTGTGTGTGTGCCAGTGCACCTGTTAGGTAAAGGCTGCTGAGGAGGTTTACAAGCACACTGACGAGCTCCATCTCATCCGAGTCAGTAAGCAAATATTTTGAGTGAAGACACAGCACTGTCCACATCAAACGACCAACATTCCACGAGAAGATTAGCCAAAATTATGTTTTATTATTTTGCGTTGCTCGGATGAATTCAAACTCTATCTAGTAGTCGTTGTGATGAAATTGGAGACAGTTTAAAAAGGCCTTGGTATGTTTGGAGTCTGGATAATGCTCAGCCTCCTTTATGAAAGGGCCAGAGACAGGAGCAGATTAATAAGTGAACACTGAATGCCTTTCACTGATACTATCCCTCGGCTCTCCATGTAAAAGCCTGTTGAGAGGTTAAATTAAATTGCTGTAATAAATGTTAGGTTCCAGCCAGCAGTATCACTGAATATCAAACACACACCTTTATGTGCTGAACAAAGTCGGGGAGTGGGGGGCTTGAGGAGGTTGGGGTTGAACAGATGAACCAAGCAGAGGAAACATTATGTACATCACAAACTGAGTTTCCACTTAAACATTAATTATAACAGAGACTTGAAAAACAATTTATTTGGATAAATGTATTCGGAGTTACTGTAATTAAATTATTCCATTTAATTAACAAATTATATTGAAGTTTTCCCCAGAGACTGGCAGTACCCTCATCTGCTGTTGTACAAACAAGAGCAGAATAATACCAGCAAGATAATAACAAGGTGTCAACAGCAGGCAAAGGACATGTTCAATTATATTATTTTTCATTATTATTTTCATTTTTATTAAAGGTAAAACTATGTATAAACAATTTCATAATCATGTTATTTGGAGTATTATTTTAGGTTGTTTTTCTATTTTTTCAATAATTTTCATACTAAAATATTAGAAATGATAAGGGAAAAAGGCCATTTAAGTCATTGTTCACTTTAAACAAGCAGAGGGCTGAAAAAACTCTCTCACCTCTGCATAAAAGATAAAAATATAATGGGCTACCAAACATCTGATGGATATAGTGATGAATTAATGAACACAATAATTAAACAAAGCATCTTTACGTGTTTCTTTTTAGTTAATAAACAAACCATGCACGAGTTAAATGGCACATAAAGTAGCAAAGTATCCTCATAAAAATAAATAAATAAATAAATAAATAAATAAATAAATATTCTTTATTTCCTCAAGTAAACACTGCCACCTGCTGGGGCTGAGGTGAAACTACATCTCTTAAGAATGTAAATATTTTAAAGTAATTATAGTGTTTCACGTAAATCATCAGGACACCACACAGAACTTTTGCTGTGTTTCCACACGAACTGTTTTAATTGCCGCATGTGTGCTTAATTGCGGATTATAATGCTTGATTTGAGACTTGGTGCATCAATAAAACAGATGTTTTATATCGATAGATAGATAGATAGATAGATAGATAGATAGATAGATAGATAGATAGATAGATAGATAGATAGATAGATAGATAGATAGATAGATAGATAGATAGATAGATAGATAGATAGATAGATAGATAGATAGATAGATGTATAGTTAGCTAAACTTGGTTAAAATGTAACTTTTGGTAAAGTGAGTTGAAATAATGTTCCATGGGCTGTTGGTTCAGTGCTGAGCTCTGGTTACGTTTACTTTTTGCTAAACATTGATTTTTACTGACCCTGCAGTTTAAGGGGGCAATGGGATACAAAGCACACCTTCTTGTTAGCAAAGAATTCTTCTAACCATAATCACATTTTCTCTTTAGAAAAGTGAATATGGTTTTTTTTTACCTCTAAGCTCTTAAAATGTGCATTTGTCCATGTAATAATAGATTAATACAGTGCCTGTCAAAAGTTTTGAATCACCAAGAATGTTATATTTTGTTTATATGCAACAAACTAGGTAACTTGCCAAAAGGTAACTTGCCAACAAAAAGCATTGGACAGTGAATGACTGGAAAAGCTCTAACAGAAGAGCTTATGTGAGAGAGAGAGAACAGGAGAGAAGATGAGAAAGAACAGAGAGAAGATTACCAGACCAATGATTAACCTCATAGTTTGGAGTTGTTTTGGAGCAGGAAAGGTTAAAAACTTACCAAACATGGTTACCATTCTATACTTTAACACCGTGCAATTCCCTCTGGACTGCAACTTATTGGAACCAAATTCACCATAAACAAGATATTGACCCAAAACATACGTTCTGTAACGTACTGGATTAAAAAATTTGTTTTAAAAGAGGCATTGTATTTCAGCTGCATTTTTGGTGAACATTTTTTCCTATTCAAAGAGTGTGTACAGCTGTTATTCATGCTAAGGAATTTTATAATAAGAAAATAATAAACATGTAGGTGTTTCTCTAAATCTATGAAATACTAGTTGTTTCCAAAAGGCACTGTACATATACACTGCAACCCTACAATATCGTAATCCTATATCCTACCCTATAATCTATAATACTATAATTTACTATTTTCAATAGATATTAAAAGTGATGTTATTTTATTCCCTGTCCCTACTGAAACACAGCTAGATGAGTCTTTGTTTGTGAAAATCCAGCTAAAGTCAATAAGATATTTTCCTCCATCTTAAACCAAAAATTTGGTCAATTGTTCAGCATATTATACACACCACTGAGCAATGATAGGGTGATAATTGATTTCATGTATCAAACAGTACACTAGGCTTAATTTTGTCATTAATTAAAAACCTGTCTGTATTTACAGTCATACAAACATACAGTATATACCTACATACACTATATGGCACAACCGCATGTGGACGTTGCCCAAACACTTGCCACATACCTGGAAACAAACAATTGTCTAGAATTTCTTTGTACTGTATGCTGTAGCTGTACAATCGTTCTTCACTGAAATAAAGGTGCTCCAACCTGTTCCGGCATGACCGCATGAAGATACAGTTTGGCAAAGTTGGAGTGGCCTGCACAGAGACCAGATCTCAGAAAGACTCCACTGATCACCTTTGGGATGGAAAGGAATAATAAGTATACTACTCATCCTCAGCTCTAAAGTTCTTGTGTCTAAACGGGTAAATCCCCACAGCCACAACCCAGACTATAGTAAAGCGTTCCCACAGAAGGTAATTATGGTTATTAAAAGCAACGTGGTACTGAAGGAATTAACTGTTGTTGGGTTTCCAAAGTTTTAGTGTACACACTTACATACTGTAGTCATTTTTTGTTTATTAATTTGCTCTGTGCGAATAGAGCAACCACAGGAAAAGTGAAAAAAGCAAATTTTGTGTAAAGTAGTATAAAATACAGTTTGTCATAAGCTACTCTATACAGTTACATTCATTGTTTATTCAACCTAAACAAAGAATGTCAGACTGCTTGAACTTTACTAATGAGAAGGTGGTTGAAAAATGGCCTTTGCCCTATTACTTTATGTGAACGCCTGGGATTTTGATCTGTGACGTTGTGCTGTGATTGAATGCTACTGTATTCATGTGAACGTTTTAGTCCTTTTGTTTTGTTTAGCACAAAAAGACCGCATAACGCTGTAGTTGTACCTGTAAATAAAACTCTGATTCATCATTTTTTTAGCCTCACATTGAACACAATATGACCTTATGAGTGTTTGTAACTGTATGTAGGATTGTTTTAAAGCATCACTCTGTTTTACCTTGTGATCTCATATACAATTTCTTAGACAAAATATAAAGAGAATTTATTATACAAAATAACAACCTGAAATGTCACTTGTAATAACACAGTATTTAAGTCTGTTTGTACATTTGACCATTTTCTTTCTTACTGTCACATCGGTTCACTCAGCAAAGCAAAAGCTTCATTTTTTTCCGCAAAAACAATGAAAATAGTATTTTATATTAACAAGATATATTGGTTTTATTTTCATGTTATTTAGCTTTCCATATAAGACTATAATTCAATAATGGGGCAAGTATTTTCTATTGTTTTCAAAGGTTTTTACTTCTTAAAGTTGGAAAGGTTGATGAAGGTAAAGCTACTGTACACACCGATGCATTTGACATAAAAACTGCTATGCTTTATCTAACCACATTAGCAATAATACAGCTTATTATTAACCTCAGTATTCACTTTATCGTGGTGTGTGTTGTGGTTCTGAAATTTATCCTACAATTGGATACAATTCTTGCGCATACTATTAAAGTGCATAGTATTACAAAATACTATTAAAATGTTTGGGGGGGTAAAGATTTGAGAGGGGATACATGAAAATGTTCCAGCTAGCAATACTCTCGAGCACTGTAATTGATCTATTATGACTTAACAAGGCCTAAACTTTATCACCTTTATCAACTTTCTACTTTGTCAAATTCACATAATGGAAATTCTGAGACCTGTAGAAAGACATAGCTAAAACTTTATCATTCTGTAAAATTAAATACTGTTTGATTTTATAAGTTTCTTTTTGATTGTTTCTTATTGAGCATTCTCTTGTTAAACAAGTAAAAACCTTTTTAAATAAATGTATTAAAAAAAGAATGTGAACGAGGTCAGACAGGAGTCTCCCTGGACTATGATGTTTGCGGATGATATTGTGATTTGTGGTGAGAGTAGAGAGCAGGTTGAGAAGAGCCTGGAGAGGTGGAGATATGCGCTGGAGAGAAGAGGAATGAAAGTCAGTAGGAGTAACACAGAATACATGTGTGTGAATGAGAGGGAGTGCAGTGGAGTGGTGTGGTTGCAGGGAGAAGAGGTGGAGAAGATAGAGAAGTTCAGGTACCTGGGGTCAACAGTGCAAAGTGATGGAGAGTGTGTTAAAGAAATGAAGAAAAGAGTGCAGGCAGGGTGGAGTGGGTGGAGAAGAGTGGCAGGAGTGATTTGTGATAGAAGAGTATCTGCAAGAATGAAAGGGAAAGTTTATAGGACTGTGGTGAGACCTGCAATGTTGTATGGATTAGAGACAGTGGCATTGAGTAAAAGACAGGAGGTGGAGCTGGAGGTAGCAGAGCTGAAGATATTGAGGTTTTCGTTGGGAGTGACGAGGATGGACAGGATTAGAAATGAGTTTATTAGAGGGACAGCGCATGTAGGACGTTTTGGTGACAAGATGAGGGAGGCGAGATTGAGATGGTTTGGACATGTGCAGAGGAGGGACATGGACTTATATTGGTACAAGAATGCTGAGGATGGAGCCACCAGGAAGGAGGTAAAGAGGAAGGCCAAGGAGGAGCTTTAAGGATGTGGTGAAGGAAGACATGCAGGTAGTTGGTGTGAAAGAGGAAGATGTAGAGGACAGATTGGTATGGAGATGAATGATCCGCTGTGGCGACCCCTAATGGGAGAAGTCCAATGAAGAAGAAGAAGATTAAAAAAAGAATTTCAGCTACATAATGGTCATAATTCTACATTTTTCAGAAATTTCTATTTTTCCAAGTGCACTGTTTCAAAATTATTCTATTATTATGTAATTTTAACAGTATTTCTATTTTTAAAGGTGAGGTCAATTTCTTTGCCCTGATATTCCTTTGTTAAATGTTTAACAGAATTTAAATACATTTGAAAATAATATAACGTGTGCTTCCATTAAACCACATAAACATCACCAGTTTCAGTGTAAATGTCAGTTGAATCATGTGGTTTGCACTCAATTAATGTATAATGCTGTCTGATGCTAAATACAATAGAGTCAAATTTGCCAAAGGCTTTAAAATGAACAAGAACAATTACAGAATTTATTTAAAATCAGCAAGTACAGTAGACCTTTATTATATATTTTATAAAACTATACACATATAGCTGATTATGCTTTCTCACCATACTAAGATCTGTTCTTTACTGTCAGAGTGTAATAGATCATGAATGTTGATTGGCTAAGGACAGTCATGTGGTGCTTTTCCTGTTTTCATCCTAGTGAGTGCTGGCTGGTAAAAAAATAAAAATAAAAAAATAAAGTTTGTCTTTGAGTTTAAAGAAAGTTTGTGTGATTTTTCAGCAAATATTACATCAAAAACAATAACGACACTACAGAAAAATAAACAATGCCATAGTTTCTGTCTGTAATTCATTTTCATGCAGAATTGAAATAGAATCTTATATAATAAATTGATCTCAATGTTGACTTTGTTCTTTTTACCATGCCTTTGAGATAGTGGGAGGAAACCAGAAAAACCCTAAGAAAACAGTAAGCAAGCTCAATTGGTCACGTAAAATCGATTAGACACGTAAAATCTTTTTAATTTTTACATTGTAAACAAATACATATCATGCCACCAGCCTTTTACTAATTAGAAATGTCTCCTTGGTCAGCATAGTACTCCATGTCAACTGTGCCATATGGATTGTCACCAGACACTTTTCTGGCCTATCTATTTATATTTATACAATGCAATATTTATACTATGATTAGAATCAAATATTAGAATGAGAATATTAACCACAGAAACATCAGTGTGTTTTTCCTACTCGCTCTGGGATGTACTGATATTAAGATGCTCTTGCGACAACTGTAGCAAATTTGCATTCAAGCAAATGAAAGGGACTTTAAAAAGTTACAGTCACTCATTCACACATTTAATTCACACAGTAAATTTAAGATATCTAGATTAATGTTTAGTAGGTTTCTTTGGTAGATACAGATGCTAGTTAAAGGTTGCTGAATTGTAGTAAGGGGAAAAACAATGATTGCTTTTCCATGACTTGTGGATATTATGGTGTCACTGTTTGAAAGCTGACTAATGTAGGATAATCAGATTAATGTACATGTACATTTATATATCCTAAATAATTTAAGCCTAGTAGTTACTTTTCTATGTTTTTTTAGCAATTTTAGCATCTGAGAAACTTGAGTAGAAAATCTGTAATACTAAATGATTTATCTCTTTAAGAATCTTATTAAATATAGGTTTTCTTCTTTTGTGTAATTGCTTCTAGAATAAGGTCTCGAAACGTGTGAGCTTTTTTCATGTCAATGTGTATACAGAAAAACTGCCTAGGTGTCAATACTAAACAAGCTTTAGTGATGAAATCATCATAATAAGAATCAAAAACTTTATTGCCTAGTATCATGTGGTGCATGTACTAGGAACTTGTCATGGTGTGCTGGTGCAATAAGAATTTTTAAACTTTAAAGATTAGAAAAATAAAATAAGAAAGTCGTTATATAAAGTAAACAACATAAGCTAAATAAAAAGCTTGCAAATGTGGTTATTTAAAAAAAAAATTTAATCTAAGCAAACATGTCTCCGTGATGTTATGAGATTGGATCATTGTACAGTTATTTCAAGCAGCTGCCACTGTATGAGATAAAGTATGACTGAAATACCATAAGACAACTGGAAATCCTGATATAGCCATGCTGTGTGTCTGTTAAGGAAAGGAATCAAAATGTGTCACAACATCTAAAATACACTGACTGCCTTCCAATTTTCCTTTAAATCAGTGCCCTCTACTCCTTCTAGCATGTATAGTATGTGACTTAACAGGGTCATCTCATGCTATTTTGATCTAACATTCTCAATATTCCTCTCTGGCAGTGTGCTTGCCTACTTCACCACCTCCCTTGGCATGTATTGGCATCGAGCATGCTGTGCTCGCAGACAGCTGTAAAGCAGTCAGGCAGATCTGCATACCAGCCAAATGGCCCAAGGGAGAGAAGTGGAGAGCTGGAGTGACTTATGATCTGCAGTTCCACTGTGAATGAACCTGGTGAGATTGAGCTCAAACACTTTTCCTGAGTGAAACTGCTTCAAGTGCAAGTGCAAGTGCAAGGCAAGACGCTACAGGTAGAAATGCCAATTTTAGTGATGCCAGTCATTTTTTAGATAAATTGCATACATAACAGGTTTATCTTCTCTGAGACTTTAGACTCAAAAACTCAGAGGACTGAAGAAACATTAGTTATGCAATAAAATATATAAGGCTTCAGAAGAATAGTTGTATGTCAGTAAAGAAAGCAATGTGTTATTTAACAGACTACTTCAAATCTCTGTTTATAGGTGACATTCATTCATAAAGCACTTATCTTATTAATTTTATTTATTTAACTATTTAGGAAGGATATTTCAAAGGAATTTTACAATTTGTTGATGACAATTTTATACTGAAAAAGTGATTCAATATATTGTCTTATGTTTTCCTGACTGAATGAACTAAACTAAAAGATAAACCGGTTTCAGACAAAACAACTGTTTGTGGTTTAACTATGTACTTTAAATGAATTTCCCTTTTCATTATATCCATGTGTCCAGGTGAAAGGCACATAAGGTCACAAGATGTACTCATATGTATTACTCCAGAAACAAGGAAAGAATCTATAGTTTTTTTATATAGATTGTGATATTTTAATTCCAACACTATCTAAAGCCTATACTATTTTTACAACTCAGCTGCTAGATGTGGCTTGTTGTGTCAGGTAGCTGGGCCGGTGTGACTCACATTGGGTTGATATTGGGCAGAATGCTGGTTTAGGGATGTGGCCCTAAAAGAAAACATGTCAACATTAGGATTCTGGAATTTCCACTATGACTGTTGAAGCCGGGTTGTTTCAGAAAAAAAGTATGAAGTGAAAATAAATTGCATATTTTGTTAAATTTCATTTGTTATTTATCTAAATCTTTTGCAACTATATTTTTGATAGATTAGACATTCGGTTTCTTTCAACTAGCATGGTTTGGCTAACTAGGTAACAGTTGCTTGCTAACATAAATTATGCTTGCCAATGTTGTCTAATTAATTTGACAAATGATTGTATCTTAAATAAAATTAAAATTTGATTACTTTTCTATTTTGTAACCTTAAAACAATCTATTCTAAGTTACAAATTACAATAATGTCTATTATACACTGCCCGTCCAAAAAATGTCAACACCTGGATTTAACTAAGCAAATAGGTAAGAACCTCCCATTGGATAATTACTGCATGGATGATTGTTTTATCTGGCAACAAGTTATTTAACCCTAACTGATGCAGTAAATAGTTTCTTATTTCTTAAACAACTATGTCAGAAGACATTTCCTGTGGTCGTGGAAAAGATGTTCATTTGTTTTAGAAGGGTCAAATTATTGGCCTGCATCAAGCAAAGAAAACATTTAAGAAGATTGCTGAAACTATTAAAATTGCGTTAATAACTGTCCAACATATTATAAAAAACTGGAAGGACAGTGAGGAACCATCATCTCCGAGGAAGAAATGTGTTAAAAAAAAAATCTTGAATGATCGTGATCGGCGATCACTTAAACATTAGGTGAACTGTGATGGGCCCTTAAGGGTAAGAAGAGAGGAAGATGACCAACTGCAGCAACCCCGGATCATAGCACTGCCCCCACAGGCTTGGACGGTAAGCACTAGGCATGATGGGCGAATCAGTTGGTCAGGTCTAGGTTCAGCAATGTTATGTGCCTAAAGAATGAGGTCAGCTGACTACCTGAATATACTGAATGACCAGGTTATTCCATCAATGGATTTTTTTCTTCTCTGGTGGCACTGGCATATTCCTGAATGACAATGCCAGAATTCATTAGCCTCAAATTGTGAAAGAATTGTTCAGGGAGCATGAGACATCTTTTCACACATGGATTGGCCACCACAGAGTCCAGATCTTAACCTTATTGAGAATCTTTTTGGATGTGCTGGAGAAGACTTTGCGCAGCAGTCCGACTCTTCCATCATCAACACAAGATCTTGGTGAAAAATTACTGCAACTCTGGACTGGAATAAATGTTGACATTGCAGAACCTTATTTGAAACGATGCCGTGGCGAATGCGTGTCGTAATCAAAGCTAAAGGCGGTCCAATGAAATATGTGTGACTTTTTTTTGGATTTTGGATAGGCAGTGTATTGCATGTATGTTTTAATACAAGCATGAAGTATACTGTAATATGAGTAAGATTATACATTTTTTGATTTTGTATACATTTAGGCAAAATGTGACTAATTTCAAAGGTTATATTTCTGTTTTTGGTCAAATTTAAAAGGGACACGTATTGGAAAACACATTGATGCAGTTATCCAAACAGCCCAATGCATAAATTCAACAAGTTATGTGATCTCTGTGACTAACTGTAGCATATTTGCTGAAGACCGGAAAAAAATCTGGTTATCTAATGTGGGCTTCTTTTGTTGTAGCACATCCACTACAATATTTAAAGTTCTGTGCATGCTGAGATGCTTTTCTGCTTACCATGTTTGTGAGGAGTGATTAAGTTTTTATATCCTTCAAAAGAAAGTTATGCCATTTTCTTCTGTGATGCCTCTTTTTGGGCATTTTCACCCAGAGAAATATCATTCAGTCAAAGTTTTGTCAATGAAATCTCAAATTCACGTTTTGCGTTTGCTTGTTTGTTTGTTTGTTAGTTTTTTACAGCATTCTGTGCATTGATAAATCTCAGTAGATCTTCTAAAATAATATTTAAACCATCTTTTCTGGCACCAACAACCATGCCACAAAGTCAAAGAAATCACACTTTTTCTTCATAGGATATTTGATGTGGACAGAAGCACATGATTTGTATTAGTATGATTTTATGCACTGTGCTGCTGACACATGATTGGCTTATTGCTTTTCTGCTCACCATGTTTGTGAAGGTTGATTGAGTTACTATCTCCTTTCAAAAGAGGTAAAAGAAAATCTGCCTATTTTTTCTCTGATATCTCTTTGTTAGGTTCACTTAGAAAATTGCTACTCAGTCCATGTTTTGTCACTCAAATTCTTTTGTTTGTTTGATTGATTTTTACAGCATTCTGTGCAATAAAAACTCCCAGTAGATACCAAAACTATGCCACAGTTAAAGTCACAGGGAGATCACATTTTTCTTCATTTTGATGTTTGATATAAAAAGAAGTTCATGTATATGCATGATATGATGCATTGTGCTGCTGCCACATGATTGACTTATTGCTTTTCTGATTACTACGTTTGTGAAGAGTGACTGAGTTACTATGTTCTTCCAAAGAAGGTCAAAACAATTTGCTCAGTTTCCTCTGATGCCTGTTTGTGGGCATTTTCACCCTTGACTCTGTCCATGTTTTTTGTCTCAATTTCCTTTTTTTTTTTTTTTTTTTTAGAGCATCATTAAAAATTCTCAGTAGATTACAGTTCTTGATCTGTACGTGCAGGTTTTTATGTATTGTGCTGCTGCCACGTGATTGGCTAATTGAAAACTAGGATAAATTAACAGGTAAACCAGTGCTTTTACTTTTCTGAGAGTAGGTGTGTATAAGATAGTTTGTGACTCAAGACAACTCCTGGGCACGTGAATGAAGTTAGATAATAAGGTGAGATGACAGAACAAGGGTGGAACTTAAGGGAAATTTGAGAAGAGTATTATTATTATTATTATTATTATTATTATTATTTTATTATTATTATTATTATTATTATTATTATTATTATTATTATTATTATTATTATTATTGTCATTACGTTTAAATCTAGGACAATGAAAGGGGTGTGTGTGTGTGTGCGTGTGTGGCGTTGAACTCGCGCCACATACACGTTAAGGGGCTGTGAATGCGAGTTGGGAAGTGTTTACGTTTGCGCGTGCGGAGCCCCGCCCGGTCTCGCGGCATTGAAATGCGCCTCCTGCGTCATGTGTCATGTCAGACGCGCGAGCTGCTCCTGACAGCTCTTCACCTCGGTCTGCGGATTGGAACACAATGACTTCGGCTGAATCGGTTTGCTCGGGCGGAGGGCAGCGCTCGATGGCCGGCGCGTTGCCCAGGAGGAGCGCGTCTTCCACCCAAACTCCCCACGAGTCCTTTGACACGTCGCTCGCGAATGCCGAGGCAGCGCACGAAGACGCTTTTAGAGCTCACGAGCGTCTCACGGGAAGGAGCAGATTTAATGGCACCCCACCAGATCAGCACCACGCTCACACACCGGTACGGTAATTTGTTCATTATCTTCGAGGATATGCAAAGGAAAAAAAATGCTTGGATGCTACTGGTTCTTCTTATCCCTGCTCTTATTTGTCCTTGATGTCAAAATGATTCTGTAGCAGAATGAGTGTAGAGATGTTTTAATCTGAGCTCTCCAGATCAAGTGAGCAGCTGGAAGAGCTAAATTCAGATTCCAGGCGAACATGTTCAGGCTGTTTGCTTGGCATTGATTGAGCTGTGTATGGATTTGCATCCCTCATTACCACTAGCAGGCACTGCTGGAGAATGTGTCATCATCTTCTCTAGTGCACGTCTGTCTTCAGTTTCCTTTATCTTGAATTAAAACCTTAATCTTATTTGGCAATGTTCATGCTGAATCATCATTTCTGTTTACTTATTCTATAACCGCACAGGACCTAGTCGAAAAGTGATGTCAAAAGCATGGATCTGTGAGGACTTTTGCAGTTGTTTTTTTGCATTTTGCATTGTTGTTTGTTTTTGTTAAACTTTTTATTGTTAGTAAATTGCACGGATTCACAAGTTGCTCGTTCTTATTTCTGATTGCTTGATTTAGCTGTTATACGGGATGGTTTTACAGTATGTGATGTTACACATATGCAGAGGCCTGTTAGCCAGGATTCTATGTTCTTACACATTTGATATCCTTTTTCTATTGTTGATTTAAAGTTCAAGCAGCGTTTATTGATATGTAAAAATCCCAGTCCATGTGTTGAGTCCATGTTAATTAACATGTATTTGTTAATTTGTATGTGAGTCTGAACATAAGAAAATGTGTCTGATCTCCTTTTAGATGGAAAAATACATGCCACCACAGTTTCAGACTGTGCCAGAGCATAAGAAGTATAATCAGAGCGGCTACATGACCATGGACCAAGGACCCTACAGCATCAACATGAACGTCTTCCTGCCCGACGTCCCATATCTGCGTACAGGTCTCTGTCGACCTACAAGGCCCACACTGGGACCCCAACAAATGAAACCATCACCCATGCATACAGTTAGCTACCCAAGCTGCAACAACACCATCCCATCAGCTCCTCCCCCCTCAGAATACACACACCACTTCAGCCAAACGTGCAGCACTGCGTTCATCAAGCAGGAGACGCCGGAGCTTGACTACCAAGAAGTTCCACTGTTCCAGCTTCTAAATTCAGACCTAGACCCTCCAGCGCATGGTCCCCACTCTGGCGTTTGCTCACCAATATCATCATACAACAGCATGAATTCATCCATTGCTCGGATTGCAAGAAGACCCATGTGTGATATGAGCAGATGTGGGTCATCACCTGCTGGTCACTTTGGTCAGCATCATCAGCAGCCGAATGTGCCATACCTTCCCCCTTCCCCTCCAAACTCCGAGCCCAGCAGTCCTGACAGGAGAAAAGAACTCTTGCACAAGCTGTCACCACCTCCCTCTTATGCTGCCAGTATTGCATCTAAACTGGTAGTGCCAGCTTTAGGCCCTCAAGCATCCGTACCAGTACAAACACAAGCCGTGCCTGCCAGGCATAACCGCAGGAACAATCCTGATCTAGACAAAAGAAGGATACATCACTGCAATGTCCCAGGTGAGCTATTAGACTTGGCCTTGCTCTCAGGGCCTGTCATACTGGAGCATTAGAACTGGCTTTGCATAAATTACATTTTACAGCACTTAATGATTTTAGAGATGCATCTAGCAGATAGATATTGCAGGCTGGTGCATTGCACCTTTTAGACCGTATCATCAAAATAATACTGCATATGAAATCAATATATAGGAAATCACTATATGAAATCAATATATAATTGGTGGTTTGTCACTGCACTGTTCTTACTGTACAGGATAATCGTAAATGTCTTTATGAAAAAAACCCTAGAATTATAATATAGTGGGACATTCCCAACACTCCATCAATAGTGCGGAATTAAATAATCGATTTTAGAACTTAAATTCAAGCTTGTCTCACCACATCTTCTCAATTCTATATTTTAATTTTTGTACCAGGCTGTAAGAAAGTCTACACCAAATCCTCCCATCTGAAGGCACACTTACGGACTCATACAGGTAAATAAAAATCTGATCGCAAATATTGTAACTTTATGACTTCTTTTTTGTAGTGTACTGATGTTGCTGGGCAGAAGTACAAGACAGACATGCACTTGAGAACCTCTGATAGTACCTCCTCATGAGATACACAATGATTTTGAAGGGCTCAATTGCAAGAAAATCTACCATCACTTTTAACCACCAAACCTTGACATGTCCATTAGGCCTCTAGTTTTCCTGCACAAGTAATTCAACATTAGAGTGGCAGCATCTCCAGTGTGTCGTAACTGTGTGGCGCCATGTCTCATTTCAGGAGAGAAGCCGTACCAGTGCTCCTGGGAGGGATGTGATTGGCGTTTCGCCCGCTCTGATGAGCTGACACGCCACTTCAGAAAGCACACGGGTGCGAAACCCTTTCACTGCTCTGTGTGCAGCCGCAGCTTCTCGCGATCTGATCACCTGTCCCTGCACATGAAGAGACACCAGAGCTAGGAATACAATGACATCCTGGCTTTCATAACTCTCTTTCTTTTTTTTTTGTCAGTTGAACTTGGGTGTGTTGGGTTTGATTTGGATTTGGCAGCTCATGAGGCACAACTGTGTAACCTCATGAAATACAAACAAAACCTAGCTGGGAGTTTTTTTTCATCAGCTGTTTTGTTAATTAATAGTCGTACTAGTAGTATTCTTTTTTTTTTTCTTTCAAAAAAATGTGCCTTTTCTATATTATCAATCTTAAAAGTCACTTTCAATGCTAATATATTCTTAAGCCGAATGCACCAAAGAGTGCATTTCACTTTTGTCTTAGTGAAATCGAAAGCTCAAATTATTTGGAAAACCCTGAGGCGTTAAACAGATTAACGAACATTTTCAAACAGCAATTCAATTACAAAATACTTTTCGTAAATTCTTGTGGGGAAAAAAGTGAACAAGAAATTGAATTTAAAATAACAAAACTGAAAAACGTCACTTGTTTCTGTCACAGCTAAGCAATGTAAACCATTTTTAGGTGTTTTTTTTTTTTTTTTTTTTACTAGGAAGAGATTTTATTCTAATTCAAAGCACATAACAGAAACTAAAATTGTTTATATGAAATTTTTAATATTTCTATTTGGGGTTTAAGTAGCTTTATGTGTAAATATTGTAATTCATTTATTCTATTATTTATTTTTTTCAGATTTAAATTTTTTACAGTATAAAGTACTTCTCTATGCACTTATGTGAATAGAGCTACGGGAATGATGGTTTTAATGATAAAACGTAAACTTTTAGATGGGTTAAGAGATACATGATAGTTTTGAATAACACTTCGTTTTATACATTTCAGGATTTCAGTGCTTTGTATCTGTTGAATGTGATCATTAATGTTTTTAGATCTTCGGTTGAAAGCCTGCTCTCCTAGTGACAACCTAATAATAATAGAGGAGATCATATAATGAATAAAATTCCGAAGAAGGACCGTAACATCTAATGGCTTTTATATGGTTCGCATCAAGACCTAAATTCATAAACTCAATTTGTGTCTACATTAAAAGCAAGAAGCTTTCGGGGGGAAAAAAAAGCAGTGGTGCATTTGTATTTGGACAGTGTTCACATCGCAGATTTCATACTTCATTACCTATTCATGCTTCATTATTTTCCATAGAATCATTATGTGTGTATAAATCACAGTAAATACCTTGCTATACAAGTTAAACTGGCGTGGCCTGCTGCTCTTTTCATAGGTATTATGACCTACCATGTGCCTAACCACACCTGCCACCCTTTAGGCACATAGCTGAATGAATAATAGGTGTGGTGTACAATTATAGTGTAATTAACCTGAATTGATACAGCTAACACTACTGGTCTTAAAAAATGTAGTGATACTGTCAGAGTATTGGGTGTTTGTTCATGTGCTGGTGCAAATGAATAGTTTGCAAAGCTTTAGTGTGTACAGATGTACTCTTATGTACAAAGTTGAACACTACTCCTTTCGTTTTAGATTATACAATGGAGTAATGTAGGAGAAGGCAAAAACATTAGGAGGTTGTAGTGTGTGACATGTCCTATGTCATATTGTTTGGATGATTTTAATTAGACTGTGAGAAACACAAGAGAAAAAATTGTAATGAGTCAGTCTGAAATGAAAGCACTCACATTGCACCTCCTTGAAAAGAACTACAGGCCAGTGAGAAGTGGCAGACTGCTCACTAGTTATTTATGTCTGATACTGACTTTAAGCATGATGGTTAAAGAAAGTGCTTCTTAATGCTTATAATTGCTCCAATACTGAAAGGCGTCTGTTGTTTATGTCGGTTTCACTCAAACGTGGCCTTATTTGTGCATGTGGACTAACTGGTTTTGTCCTGATTTAACCTTTGCAATAACTAATCCAACCCTTTTTATTGCAAGTTGTTTATCGTATGTTGAATATAAAAGATAGGTCTATAATATCCGCTCATTTTCAGCTTACGTGGTAGAAAAAGGCGAAGGATAATTGTTGTCACAAAGTTTAAACCCATAAGACAGGTGCAGTTCAGCTCTACATGTTTCGGAGGGCCGCACCCTGTCTTTTTTGTTATGATTAGTTGTTTTTGTCGAACAATTTTTGCTCGTATTTTTCCCGGAAGTAAAAAAAAAAAAAAAGCCACCATCAGGCCATCAGTCATGTGTCTTCCATACAAAATTTCAACTTTATTAACTTCCATGCCTCCAATTAGATTATGATACAAGTATCATGTTAAAACTCAATTTAAATTCACAGCTCAAATCTTTAGGAAATAAAAGGAAACTACAGAGAAAAACCGAAAGCACATAATATCTAGACACCATCTGGAGAATTCAAATAAAGAATAAACACTTTTCTTTTAATTTTCTTTTTAAATGAAGACATTCTGTGATAGATTTCAGTGTGAAGGAATTCCCTTTCAAAGCGAAGCAGGGCAAACCCCCCCAAAAAAAAAGAAAAAGAAAGAAAGAAAAGAAAATGTCACAACTCTGCAGTAAATTGAAAAGCTCTGAAATATATATTTACAATACACATACACTATACATAAATACAAGACCGATAATCACAGAATATCTGAAATAAAAGACAAAATAATGTAAAATATTTTGATTAAGAAATGAAGTTGATATTGAAACTGAGGCAATACTGTACAGAATAGAACTGAATACAAATCAGAAACAAGTGTTCACAGAGGAATTAGCAAAGCGACAGTCTTTTTTGTGCTGTAGGTCCACTCTGTATACTCTAATTCAGGTCTGTGTGATTTTAAAGAGGTAAAAGTCCACCTTAATTATGGAGAAACTGTATCCTTAAGTCAAGCTGATATTGTAAGTGTTAAGGTATTCATCCAAACCCTCCCAAGGAGGCACATACAGCATTGCTCACAATGTGATTAATGGGCAAATGTTCACAGCTTTCACTTAAAATGTTGTCTTCAAATGGTCCATAAGGCTCAGTGCATTACAAACAGGCTTTTACTGTACATTAGTTTGGGTAGTTTTGTACAGCTTTATTGGTACCGGATGCACTTTTTGTGCTTATGGCATCTTTTGCCTTTCTGTATGTGCTTCTTGTATTATATGTCAGGCACTCGTCTATTATTGCATAACTTTGACCCTGTTCACCGTTACAAAATTATGCGACAGAAAGCACAAGAATGCCAGAGCAGAACGTAATACTTTTCTTTTCTTAAAAAAAAAAAAAAAAAAAAAGAGCTCCCTTACAGATTACAATAACATTTTCTCATTATCATTGTCTTTTTAAAACTGATTTTGTTAATACATTTAATAGGCAAACATTTTGACTGTACAGGAGCAGAAATGATGCCAAATACAAATTTAACTGATATCAGTACAGAATAAAAAATAAATAAATACAATTAAAAAAAACAGCAAAGAGGAAAAAATGCTGATGGCTCTTCAATACTGAATAGAAAGGGACATTCATTTGACTGGGTTGCTTTTTTCCTGTATATTTTGTCATTATTGTTATAAAAACACTTAAGAGAGTATTAGAAATAGCTGAAATGTGCACATAGGCAGCTGCTCCTCAACACTGCATACATTTAGATGGATTATTTTACCTCTACACATTAATCAAAGGGAACAGGAGCATTTAAAGATGACAAGACCTCAAACACTCTCCCACACAGCCCCATTATACACTGTGTACTTATAGGTAAAGATCATCTCTGTACTGTAGCTGTATAAAGTTAATCCCTTGTATTAAAAAAAAAAAAAAAAAAAACAGAATAAAAAGCCCTATTTTAAATAGGTATTTACAGCCTTCAAAACTGAGTAATAACTTTCACTTTCACATATATTACAACATTTTCAAAGATTTCTTTCTTCTTTCCCCCTTTTTTCTTACATAAAATAGCAATATGCAAATGAAGTGCCCCACACTGAAGCGAAAGTTCTCAAAAATACAGTATAAGATGATAAAATACACTGGTGATTAATGTTACGTCTAACTGAATAGAGTTCGATTCATATTCATTCTTCATAAAACCAAGGTGCTGATGATACACTTGAGCCCATGTACCCCAGGAAACACGCATGTGTAGACAAACAAAAAAAACAAACAAACAAAAACTGAATAGATTATAATACTTCAGAGGAAAAAAAAGAAAGCAAGGTGGCATTGGTCACCTTAGTTTTGTAATGGACATTCCTTTTAGAGCATTTCACAAAACTGCGTTGTAAATTTGTTTGTTGATAATACTCCAACAGCAGTGCACATGAGTGAGAAAAGGTGTATATATATATATATATATATATATATATATATATATATATATATACCTACACATAAACTGAGGCTTGTACTGGCCATATGAAAGTGCTTTCACACCAATCTGACATTCCCACCAGAGATGAGCAAACTGACATCTAACAGCTCTGATACTTTGAATTCTTTCATAACCTTTTCATTGAGCACGAGAACATATCACTGATACAAATATGAACATACAAACAAGACTTGTTTCTGTTTGGGCTGGTCATTTGTCATTTGTCATTTACTGAACTTTTGTTTGCAGATCGCCCTCTAGTGGACTATTTGTATTTTGGATGCAGGCTGAAGGTGAGACTGCTACTGTTTAGTGCACTAGAAAAAAGTAATGCACTATATACAGTATATATATATATATATATATATATATATATATATATATATAGTATAATTGCAGTGACAAAAGGAATCTGGTAATTAAGAAAAATTGAAATGATATAAATTACCAGAGGTATTGTCGTGAAATGCCCTAAATCCTACTTGTGCATTATTTGTGCAAGTGTGTGTGTGCCTGTGTGTCTATATACATTTGTACAGAGTTTATGGCAAAAAAAAAAAAAAAAAAAAAAAAAAAAGAGTTTAATTTGGGCAACCCTGCAGTGCCACACATAATGGCTCTTTTTTGAGTGCAATCAAATCCTCTAAGTGTGAGACTAAAATAGCAATATGCTATTGCTATTTTTAAAAATTAGAGCTACAAATCCATTACAAATATACAAGATTCTCTAGTATAGAAAAACGTGTGGCGATGGTAGAAAGTCAGCATTGTGTTCTTGTTTTGAAAGCCCTCTGTTGATGGAGTAAGTGAGACAGCCATGAGGCCTTCTCCCTCTCCTGTCACTCTAGAATGAGTGTATTGCTCTCCTGGCTTGTATTTTCAGTTCAAGTAAAAACAAAATAATAAAGGCCCGTGTTAAGAGAAGCTTTTTTTTTAAGCTTTGTCAGCCAGTCAAACTTGGTAGAGGTCAGTGTTGAACATAGTGCTCTATTGTACTAGTTTACTTCAGGGCCTAAATTAAAGCTGTGACACAGCAAGATTTAGAAAAGGCCCAAGCTATGGAAAAAGTTGAAACATCAAATCAAGTGAATGGAGTACAAATGCATTTACTGTCTAATCACAGGACTGAATGCCTTGTTATATGTCCCTGTTTGTCAACAGAAAGCACAGCAAAATGCCAGATAGCTCTTAAAGCAAAATGTACCCCATATACTTCATTGCCTTTGCTGCAAAAAATAGTTTAAGTGTGAAAACCAAGATCAGGGGAAAACAAAATCTAATATACAAACTGCATGATTCCTGTGATGTGTCACCTGCTGTGTGTATAATCTCATTTGATGATTTGTGGACTTTGTGGTATTATGAAACATCTCCAGCCACCTCGCTTTAGCAATCGCTGACTCAGAGTTTCTGCTCTGTTACCAGAGAAACTTCTCACAATTAGGTGTGCTGGTTTAGAAGGAAATCAAGATTTATGATCACATTGTTCCTGTAGGAACTTGGATGTGTCTATAATGTCAAGCTTCAGATCTCAAAAGAGGAAGCCATTTAATTCTGTACTTCTTCACATTGTTGATGGTGAAAGGGAAGCAGACATTTTCAATGAGAACAAAACATGAATGCTAAATAAAAAAATAAAAAGTTGCAGACTGAAGAACTTTTAAACAAGAACTAACAATCGGGATCTTAACAAGAGCTTCAGTTCAAAAAGTCCTAAAACTTGATGAGCCCAGCTTTGCACCATTCTTGGGGCAGACTCTGTTCAGCTCTATCAGCACATTCCTTCCATCACACAGCTTTTAAACTTCTTCTCCCTCTTGCTTTTCTCCAGGGCCTGAATTAGCCATGACTGTGTCCAGCCCAGCTGAACAAGTGTAAGGAGAGACCCAGCTCCCCTAGCATGCATGCGCACGTGTGTGTGTGTATGGGAAAGAGCGGGAGTGTGTGAAGTGGTCATCACTCAGACCAGCATGTGTCTACGCCGGTGCAGGGCCAGGTGGTCTGAGCGTGAGAAGCTGCGATCACAGTCCGCACACTTGAAAGGCTTCACCCCCGTATGTTTCCGATAATGCCGCGTCAACTCATCAGAGCGTGCAAACTTCCATGTGCAGCCATCCCAGGTACACTTGTACGGCTTCTCACCTACAGTATAAAATGCAAAAATGCAGTGCCATAAATATCATGACAAAAATAAGCTTAATTTGTTGATACAATTGAGGGAAAGGCATTTACTGTGAGAAAAATAAAGTTTTTTTTTCTCCAAAAATGATTAATATAAATATAAATATAAGCCGTGAAATATAACGAAGTAATATTACATACATAACAAGGTATAGATCAAACCATGCAGAAAAATTCAGCTAAAAAAAAGTCAAGACTTGAAAATTGCATTTCTGTATGACAGACTGACCCGTGTGTGTTCTCCGATGTGCTTTTAGGTGGGAGCTCTTAGTGTAAACCTTATTGCAGCCGTCAAAGTCACATCTGTGAATGCGCCTCTTCTTGGAGTCTGGAGACTCAGACCGCCGCGGCCGTCGCATGCTCTCAATACTGAACGGTGACATGGAACTGTAACGGGATAAAAAAAAAAATCATATAAAAATGTAGATAACAAGTGAAGTTTAAATTTTAAATGGTATATATGTAGACTATATGGACAAAAGTTTGAGGACACCTGCCCATAAGCTTGGTATGTATTTTTGAACATCCTATTCCACGTTTAGTCTTCATATGCTGCTATTTTAACCTCCACTCTTCTGGGAAGAAGTAGATTTTGAAGGGCTCCTGTGGAGATTTGTGCTCATTTAACCACAAGAGTGTTAGCAAAGTCAGGTACTGATGTAGAATAAGGAGGTCTGGGGTGCAGTCAGTGTTCAAATTCAGTGTCTTAATACTGGTGTTCAGTAAGAGTTGAGGTCAGAGCTCTAGGGCAGGCCACTCCAACCCATACAATTGTGTGCTTCCAACTTGGGTTAACATTTTGGTACCTCACATGGCTGAGAAATGTAGGTGTCCCAATACTTTTGTCCATATAGTGTATTTCTCAGGAGAAATATATTTAAAAATTAAATCTCAAAAGGTTGTTTCTGTTTCTGTGTTACACCATAAACACCATAGTATAAAACAAGACAATATAAATTATTTAAAAGCAAGACCGGTTATAATATTGTATCAATTACAAAACTTAAAACATATTAGATATATGTGAAAAAATCAGCCACATATTACATTCAAGTACAAAACTGGTTATGCAATTTGAATAATTTGAAGTATTTATTAGTGCATTTGTGTTTCATATTTACCTACTATATATGGTATTCTATAGACTTAGAAGTTCTGAACTCTTGAATATTTCTGCATACACACAACACATTAAAAACTCAATAGTCATGTTTATATGACTCTGTTTATGTTTATATCTCAATAGGCATATTAAGATCAACCCTTCACTCTGATAATCAGCCAAACAGAATTTATCTGAAATCTCACAGCTTTTAGAGAAAAACTGACATTGCATTATTAACCACTGGATGGTGCTGTAACACCGATTTATTCCGTCTCAGTACAAGGACTAAGAAGCCAAGCCTGATCATTTCTCTTCTCAAACCAACCACCAATTTTGGGCTCAGGGCTTTTTGTTTTTCTTTGCTTTATTTGCTACCCATAATTATACCTCACCCCAGTGTTATGAATGAAGACTGGTCTGTCTTTTCAGGGCAAATCAATATTTTATGGCATCACATCTCTAATGGGCAAAAAAAACCCTGGCCATTATAAACGTATGCGTGTGTGTGTGTGTGTGTGTGTGTGTGTGTGTGTGTGTGTGTGTGTGTGTTTGTGATGTCTCCAGGGTAATGGAATATTGATACATTTGAGCACAGGGCTGTTTTTCAATAGTGAGAAATGGCTGCAGTGCATTTGCGTGGGCTGAGTGTATTAACTGAGCACAAAAGGATCACAGAGCAGAGTCATGTCACTGTGCATTAAAAGTGGAGTACAAAATGTGTTTAAAAAAAAAAAGAAAAAGAAAAAAATCTGCACATAGAGGATGGTTCTTGCTTTTTCTCTCTTCTGATTTTGGCCCCCTGCTTGGTGATTGGCATGATCCAGGCAAGTGGTGAGACCTGAGGAGGAGGAGTCAGACAATGCCTCCCGCAAGCTGTCTCCACCACACGCAGCACACTTCCTGTTTCCACCCTTGCTCTACAGATCACCTGTTGGTGTTGGAACACGACCAGGCTGAGGCCTAGCGGATATGAGCCAATGAATCAGAAATAAGGTGGAACTCTAGCTCCCTTCTGCCTCTGCTCAGAATGAGCGAATGCACACACATATACACAAGCGCACGCACGCACACACACACACACACATATACACACAGTGTGTAAGAGTGGGCAGGGAGATTTTAGGAAGATACAGAGAGAAAGGAATGAAAGGAGGGGCAAAAATAGAAGGGGTGAGAATGAGACAGTGAAAGAGATATAGTAGTATATTCACTAGTCTAAATGAATGTCAGTAGTAGGATAAGAGGAGACTGCAGTCGAGATCTATAAAGAGAGGGGGTGGAGGTCGGAACTGAGAAAAAAGCCCCTTATGTAAGGACGTCGTACACTGAGGGGAGTTAGCGAGAAGACAGTAAGGATTTACAGTGGAAAGATTTCCAGCAGCGAGATCTCTCACAGGATGTTTACACTCTGACTTCAGTCCAGACGATGCAATATGAAGATCATATATAACGTCTGATTCAATCCACTTCAGCTGCCTTAGAGTGTAGCTGTGTGGTGAGGAAAAGGCTAATAAAAACAACACAACACACAGCCCTGGTAAACAGGACACCTTGAACCCTGCATAACCCTGACATCCTGGCTTTGTGTTTGTCAATGTGATTGCTTTTGTGTGTGTGTGTGTGTGTGTGTGTGTGTGTGTGTGTGTGTGTGTGTGTGTGTGTGTGTGTGTGTGTGTGTGTGTGTGTGTGTGTGTGTGTGTTGGGCGGGTGGATGTATGTATGTATTGGGTGTGGTTATATGTGGGATTGGGTATGCGGTGTATGTGTATGTATGTATTGGTGTGCAGGTCTGTGTGTGTGGTGTATGTGTTTGTGTGTGTGCATGTATTTGGGTGGGTGGGTGTGTGTGTGTGTGTGTGTGTGTGTCTGCGTGTATGGGACTTTTTTGTTTCTTCATCTCAGCATATCTCAGCTTGCGTATGATGCCACTTAGCACCAAAAAGGCCACTAGCAAACAATATTAATAACTATTTTAATTCTACATGCCTCAACTGCAACAAAATGTTAGCAAAATTAACTACAACACAAGTCCAATAACTGCACTAAAACAAAGAGAGGGAAAGCAAGAGAGGCTGAAACTGGAGACTCTACAAAAACTCAGCTGCAGTGAAGCCAAATCATGTGGAACAGCCAGAAAGAGTGACAGTAGTAACACTACTCTCACTCTAATACATTTATACAAGTACAGAAATGTAAAAACTGCATTACTGCTGTACATACATGAACATTTTAAGGAAGGTTTAAAGGGGTCATTTTTATTCATACCCTTGTAACTTTATATAGGACAAGTCAATATTTCTAAATCGCAAATGTGTCTATAATTAATTTCATATTATATTATACCCTATAAGTATATTTAAAAAATTATATAAAAAAAAAAAGATGCTATAAGCTTGATCACAAATCATGAGTGCTCATAGACTGACAGCAGTTTTCACTGTAAAAACTGTAAATTCAAAATATTACAATTAGAAAAACTTTAAAGCCTGCTATCTTCAATAATAAATGTACTTAAAGCCCAATTAGTTGCAGTAATAAAATCATTCTTTTCATGTAAATTGAACAAAAACAGAAAACCTTTTTTGGGTCTAAGTCTGAAAAATACTTGTATAATTGTAACTTGTAAAAAGTGTTAACATGGCGAACTATTGTACTGTTAACATATATAACTTCATTAAAATGTATTCGACTGCTTTGACAGACAAGAGGTGTACTGAACATGGTGTATGATATAATACTTTATACAGTTCTTTATACTGATCTCCATTAAATGATAATGAATAGTTGTCACCTCATTACCATCACTACCTGTTTTGTATAATCCTTGGTTTACAAGCACTATGTGTTACTCGACAGGTTGTCATCATATACACTTTTTGCCATACGTTTGTGAACCCCTGACTCAAACCCATATGTGTTTTTTCCCCAGAACACCAATTTAAAGTACACAATGGTATAATGTCTTTGTATGCAGGAGCATGACAGTTTCCTTTCACTGGAACTAAAAGGCTCAAACATGTTCCAGAATGATAATGTCCCTGTGCACAAAGCGAGCTCTATTGTTTGCCAAGTTTGGTGTGGAAGAACTTGCCTGCACAAAGGCCTGACCTCAACCTCACTGAACACCTCTCCATTGAACTGGAATGCCAACAATGCACTAGGTGTCTCTACTCAATATGGGTGCCTGACCTCAGTAATGTTGTTGAGACGGAATGGATACATCCCTACAACCATGCTCCTAAATCTAGTGGACAGTCTACCCAGAAGAGTGGAGTTTATTTTAAAAGCGAGGTGGGAAATAATTATTAAATGAGATGTTCAAAAAGCACCTATAGCTGTGATGGTCAATGTTCACAAGCTATGCTGTAGGGAAGGGACTTATTTTCAGAAGGTCATGAGTTCAAATCCCAGGCTGCACTAAGCTGCTACTGCTGGACCCTTGAGCAAGGCCTCAACTTCTCAATTGTATAAATGAGATAATTGTAGGTTGCTCTGGATAAGGGTGTCTGTCAAAATGTAAATGTAGTGTCATTATATAGTGCACATTCTGGTTGCATGGATGATTACTTACTAACCATCCTTAATTTCTAATATATTTTTAGCTTAGTAAGGTATTTGACTACTCTAATATTCCAGTGCACTGATAATAGAGGGTGTGGGAGGAGGTCAGAGACAAACAAATAATTTTAATTAAAGTGTCTGTGTTTGCACATGAATTCTCCGACCTGTATGGCCGAACGGCTTCAGATACTTATGGAACTGGGAAAGATCTGCCTGGGCCACTCTAATAATAGAACAGCAGCTCTTCCCCCAGCATTCATGAATATGGAGAATGCCATGGAAAACATGTGTGGCTCCCTTTACACACACACAAACACTTAAACACACACACACACACACACACACACACACACACACACACACACACATCACCTGAGGAGATTTGTACACATGTGGGAGGAGAGTGCTTGAGACAGAGCTCCGAGCAGCTGGAAGTTTCCCCCACAGTGCTGATCAGGTGCACACACTGATGATCATGCCATCATCACCTTTCCCTCTATCCCTCACTTCCATGCATGGCAGCCCATCTGATGACTCACATCTCATAAAAGCTGACATTTAAGAATGATAGCGCATGTCGCCTTTCTCTGAGTGCTGCCATATGCTGTTTGCAGACTAGGTCAAGTCAGGGTGCAAAAAGGTTCATCTCAGTCTGCTTTTGAGAAGCCCTGTGGATGAGACAGAGCCTGTTCGAGGTTATAGAGAGTGGACAGTGACAGCTATGTGTGCCTGAGAGTTATTTTCATCCCTGAGGGTAAGGGCAGTGCCAACGAACTCAAGCCCCCACACCTACACACTCACCTCATGCAACAGAAGAGCATGAAGTGAATTGGAGCAATTTAGAGACATGGTTTAAAAAAAATAGCACGTCCACTGTTAAAAAGATTGTTTTCTTGGATGTTAAATTACATGCCACATGGCTAACAACATTAAAACTGTGAAACTATTCATGTTTAAAACACACACGCAATTAAATCATTAAAGAGATTATTTTATATGCATTTTTATTTTACTGAGTCCTGTTCTATTTATCACTACACATATTGTTTAATAAATATTTTTCTGCCAAAATATGTTCACCACATCACCATATCACCATAACTATTGTGGGTTTTTCTTTGTTAATTTGTTTTTTATTGATTATTGTTAATCCACACTACAAGTCCGTATGAAGGAGTTTAGTTTATTATAGAAACATTAAGATATTAAAACCCATGATTTGAATTACAGCTGGCGCAGTCAGAGTTGTTCTGTTATAGATTCATTAATTAAATAACAACTTCAAAGAAACTAGACGCAAGCATTCAACAGCGCTTTTATGAGCTAGAGTGAATACAGCTGCTCTCTCTCATTCTCTCTCTCTCTCTTTCTCACTCGCTCTCCCTGACTCTCCATCCCCACCCTTCCTCACTTCTGTAAACACCCAAAAAGCACCTCAGTCAAACAGCACGTTTTTAAAACCCCTGGTTAAACCCTGGCTTTGGCACGCCATTCGAGGCAAAGTCCTACGTCTGTGGCAGACTTCCAGCACAGAGAAACATTTACTCTGCACTGTTCCAGGAGGCTGTAACACAACGCAGAATCCTGGAATACTTTCCAAGTAGTTTGCCTAAATAACAAGAGCACGGCTGGTCACTTGCATTAGTCTGGCCAGGGAATAGTCACAGAGTCACAGAGACAATACGACAGAAGTCTGGCTAAGACCTAGGCACTGACTTATTGAGAGATGCATTCACTCATCCGAGACACCAGGACAGCTTCATTGAAGATTTGCTACCAGTGATGCACTCCACATTTCAACATTTAAATCATTTTCAATTGGTACAAACAAAACAGCATGGAACCGAGGTAGAAAATAGCATTCGAATACGGGAGGCATCATTTGTGTGCATCATGAGTACTATGCTACAATATGCTTACACTCCCACACAGAACTCAAGTTTTTTTTTCTTTTTAACAGACTCAACATTAGTCAGAGTAGACAGACCGGATATATAGTGTGTTGTGTTTGTGTGTATAGAAAATATTACTCACTCCTGCACTGCTCGTGCTATAGACAGCGCAGTGGATCCTGTTTCATTGACGCTGTCCAAGGTTACATTTGGCAGGTCGTCATCATCACTGTCACTTCTGATCTGTCTTGGTGACAAGCCATTTAGGTCTGATTGTGCTGCTGTGTGAGGTAGAGAACCAGTTAGTTGCATCACCAAGGTAGTACACACATTTACACTCAGAGGATTTTCTTTTGCTTGCTAAAGACCAAATGCACTACTATAATGGGTTAACCACAATTTGTTGTAATTATAATCCAGTGTGTTAAATACAGACAAAAAAGGGCTTAGAAACAGGCAGGTATGATTTAACATATGCAAATAGACATACTGTGCATGCACACATCAAAAAAACCTATTCTTTAGCATTTATTTCAAATAAATACTTTTGTTATTTTTAATCAGTATCCACTGCATCTGTGTCAACAAGTATTTTAATATGTAAACTTGTTTACTTTATGATCACTTAGAATTTCAGAGACAGGGAATAAATACTAATGCAAAACATTTTAGATTTGTATTATAATTAACAATTCAAGACCAAAACTCTAGTCCTGTATCCTGTATAATGTATCATTATATTACTCAGGTATGATTATTTTTTTTCAGGTAGAAGATTTTGCAATAATGGGTTGTTTCCAAATTGTGTGCTATAATAACATATTTCTTAAATCCTTATTGACAGATTTCACAAAAGTTTACGTTATAAAAGAGTAAATATTTTTTTCTGGTCTATTCGCTGTACAGGGAAATGTATATGAATATTTTTTTTTCTTTTCTGTTATAATCTCATATACACTTCAGATCAAAAAAATCCCTGGAGTTTTCTGTTAATTGCATGAAAAACTATTTGGAATATCTGTGTGTGTGTGTGTGTGTGTGTGTGTGTGTGTGTGTGTGTGTGTGTGTGTGTGTGTGTGTGTGTGTGTGTGTGTGTGTGTGAAATCTGGTTAGTAAAGTCCTAAAAATCTACACCTCATCTTTTATATTCTTTCCCAATGCATGGTTAGCCATGCATGACCATCATGATAACTGCACCACAGTCTCCAGAGAATAAGAATACAATTTTTTTAAATTAACCATACAGGCAGCATATAAGCTACAGAGCAATCAGCTGCATTAGGCAACTTCTATCATCTATCAGAGAGCACAAAAAACTAAATATGTAACAGCACAATATTACAAAATACTTGCAAATAAAACATTTGTTTATCGAAGTTTGTTACTCTTTATAGTTTAGTCATTATTATATTTTATTAATCCTTATTACACTGACATATATATACATTTCATGTTCCTGTTTTGACAGAGCATTAACAAATAGTTCAAAATGATGAAATTTCAGTACAATATTAGTTTTCATATAAACATCAACTTAAATATACAATATTTTTTTAAAAGAGGAAATATCAAAAGAAAATGGTCATGCATTTCACGTTTGTTACAAAGCATCACGCATTTCTTCTGTTTTAACAAACCAGCTCTAGCAAACATATGACAGACTGTATTGCATAAGGTTTTTATTTAAAAAGTATGCTTTTTGTTACTACTTTTGTTGTCTCCCAAAATATAGCGAATACTATTTATCTCTGACTCATAATAAAAACATTATTTTTGACAAATTGTAACATTATAATTCTAATTTGTGCTTTAAACCGTACACCATTTTTTTAATTTCTAAATTGGATATTGAGAGCATTTTTTCTATATCAACAATTGTATATCTTTTTATCAGCGCCCTGCACATTGTCAGCAGACTCCATTTACACACTATCACACACTGCTCCACCCATGCTGAGCTTAAAAACTACCCACCGCCAGCAGAGCTCTGAGTGAATAAAACACATCTTACTCTGCACTAGACATAATGTACTGTACATGTAGAGGCTCTAAAACTGCACTCTGTGAACCAAGAGCTCAGTCTGTCAGGTTTTATGAGGCAGTGTGTCTCCTCATTGCTGATGAAAGAAAGCCCATCTACAGTATTTCAGTGACTTGAAGAGGACAGCCCTGGCTGAAGTGCCACAAACACTCAGCAGAACTTCTGACAACATCTCCCATTAAAGATGCATCAGATTCATTACAAGAACCTGAAGCACGTGCCTCTTCCTCAGACTCCTTCTACTCTGACTAGACAGAGCTCAGTGTAGTGGCCTGCTAACACACACACACAAACACACAAACACACACACACACACACACACACACACACACACACACACACACTATCAGAGTCCACAGTGATTTCTACAATGGCTCCGCAGTAAGCCATCCAATTTACCTATACTGTTGGCCAGTATGTTTCAGAAAATATCCATATTACAGCAGCGACAAAAGCCGAGTTCATGAAAGGTAGTGAAGCAAACCCCAGGATTTCTTTCTGCTGTTGTTTCCTGCCTAAGCCTGTTTCCATGGAAACCTCACCAGAGACCGAGCTGTAGACAAGGGCACACAATTCCTTTTAAAAATGATAGCCAACCTGTGTGGGGTGTGTGCCTCTGTGTGCATGTGCAGTGTGTCTGCATGCTTTGTGATTTTGCCTGTAAGTGCCCCAAACTTGTGCTATCTCACAACTATATCACCAACCACCACTCAGCTGACTCCACCCAAGCCTGACTCCATTTCCTCTGTGCTTCAGTAAAGCTCCCTGGGTGGAGTCCATGCTGCTTAAACAGCCACCCACCTTCAATATCCGTCCCACCCAATTATGCAAACTTTGTTTTTCCTCTCCTTCCTCCCTGCAAGCTGTGCCCAGCCATGCCCAGTCTTTTGGGACCAACACCAGTCCCAGATAAACAACTGGTTTCTAAGAAGCAGCTCCTCAGCGCCTGTCCAGGGCCAATCTCTGCTCTAAAGCAACACCCTGAGCCTGGTTGGTTTGTTCCAGCCCAACAACTTGCATGCTTTAAAATGCAGCCCAATAGAACAGTGGATGAGGTCTTAGGATTTCGAAAGAAAGCTTGGCCTGGGACATGTGTTTTTGATTAGGGTGGTGCAGGGCCGAGCCTGGTCTATATTACCTGAACTGAAGGCCAATGTGCAAAAGAAAAATATCACACTTATGAGAAACCACTTTCATCTTCTAGAATCTCATTCCAGCTCACAAAATCAGTGCCTGGAGACACCCACACCACCAGAGAGTGCAGGTGAGGGTCTGTACTTGAGTTAGAAGCTGTTGACATTTTCTTATAAGTCTTCTTTTTTTTGTCTTTTCAACTTTGATCTCAAGTGAGTTCTTTGAGGCACAAAGACCCTAGTCGTAGACAGGGCAGGGCCAGACAGAAAGCACACATCAGGATCTGCACATGCAGCTGAGGAAAATTAAGTCCATATCTGTGCATTTTCAGGTAATTCACAGTAGTGTGGAATGAATACTAATGTCTAATCGAATACATTTTATGACATGAGGAGCTGTAGCTTTATCTGACCTACAGCGGTAATCATAAAGACTATGATGTTTATACCAAACATTCTTTCCACTCACTAATTCATCTTAACTATATAGTATAACATACCAGAGTGATTATTTATATTGTGACTATTTAGTGCTAGCCAGAAAAGGTTCGCTTTGGAAAATGGTTCCTTTGAAGATTAATTTGCACAGTCACCTCTATCTTGCTCATCAGGGATCTAAATCTATTTAAGTCTTTGCTTTGTAACAATATACAGTATAATCTTAATTATATTAATATAACAAATAAAAGTGAATTAAAAATCCAACATTAATTTTCATAAACTTAATTAGTATAGAAATTTCTCCTAACAGATACAAATAAATCGGCTTTTTACGTCTAAGACCTTCTGAACAAAAATAACTTATGCAGTCAGTAACTGCTCCCTCACCTTTGCCCTGGCTCAAGGCCTCATCCAGGAGAGGGACCATGATGGTGGAGTTGAGATGGTTGGAGGGCGAACGCACCGCTGTGCTGTACATTAGAGGCAGTGATTGTACCACCACCGGGATGCGCTGCATCTGCCTGGCCAGTTTGCTAGGGCTGGAAGGCGGCACTGGGTGGATAATGTGTAAATATGACTGGCCTCGGACACCCGACGAAGAGCCCACTAGAGGCCCAGAAGTCAACACTGAGGGCTTTCCTGAAGTGATGGAGGCGATGACAGAGGGCGAAGATGAAGATTGAGTAAAGGCTGAAGTGATGGGCGAGGCTGTGGAGGAAGGAGGTGAAGATCGAGTTTTGTTGATTGACAGGTCCACTGGTTCTGTCTGAGTGTGAAAGTGTTCAGAAGACAGAAGGTCCTCTGGTGGCTCTGCCTTCACTTTGCTAAGGAGAAGTGGCACCTCCATACCAGAGTAGCTGTGCACTTTAGGGGACTGAGGAGGAGAGACATAGATACAAAGAAAGACATTAAGTCATATCCAAGCAGATGCAAGCATGAAGACACAATGCACAAACTTTCACCCAGATAAGCTCTCTCACACAGTGACACTATTTTGAAAGTTTAAGATATGATATCACACAGCTTGGATGAGTGCCATTTGCTGCAGTTGTGTCTCTCTCATGCTTCTCCTCTCAATTCCTGTGACTCATCCCTCTTGGCTTCACTCATATCTCCACTAAAATCTGCTCTACACCAATGCAAAAACATCATATGGGCCCAATTTCCTGACCCGCATTGGCAATTGTCATGTGCCTCAGAGGAGCTATGTGCTGGTTGCTCAGCCAGGGTGTCTCCCCCAAATCCCCCCAACTACTCTCTCTCTCTCTCTCTCTCTCTCTCTCTCTCTCTCTCTCTCTCTCTCTCTCTCACTCTCTCAATTTCTCTCTCTCTCTCTCTCTCTCTCTCTCTCTCTCTCTCTCTCTCTCACTCTCTCAATTTCTCTCTCTCTCTCTCTCTCTCTCTCACACACACACACACACATACACACACACACATATACAAATACGCTTATTACAAATACTTTATTTATTTGTTTACATTTATTTGTTGACATCGTACCCTAAGCACTTTTTGGACCCAATTCCCAATCACCAGCTATAACACTTTATTAAAGTACAGCAGTTTGAAATAAAAAAGAACAGAAACATGAACACTGCAGTCTCTCAATAATGCAGTCTTAACTTCTATGAAGAGAAAGCGCTAAGCAGAAAGAGACAGGACACAGATTAAAGAATAAGCTGTTAAACTCTTAGCTAATCAAGACAGGAGCATATAAAGGACAGAGTGCAAGTTCTACAATCATCAAGGTAGATAGTCTCATGATTATTTTATGCGTCTGTGGAAGTTTAGCTGGCCCTTGAATCACCAATACAATGAAGCAGCATCACAGTCTAAAGCACAGATGGTAGTCGTTTCTGTTATGTGCCACAAGATTTTAAAAGGCACCAGTTAGTCTATTAAGGCCAGAGGGCATTGTTAGAGGTCAGAACCCATGCTCACAAGGTCAGGATTACAAGTTTCATTTGACTGGGCAGGAAGAAAAGCTTGAGCGATTCTCTGAATAAAGACTAGCCCTTCACTCTGATTAGCAGGACACTGTGGCTGGCAATGGCACACCACATTTTTTCAACACAATAAAAATCAATAAAAAGGGTATTTTCTCACATGCAAGCACATTTGCGAGTGTGTATTTTCTAATGCATATTTTTACTTTATAGTGTAAATCTTTTATTCCCATAAAAGTTTATAAACAACCTGCTTTTGTTACAACTAAATCAGATTGTGTGGTGGTCTGGGAAATCCATCATTGTTGCAAAAGATGTATGAAAACAATGTAAAATAATTTGTATTTCCTTTATAGACCTGCCTATAGAATCTAACTGCAGAGATCGTGTAAAGTAAATCCAGTCTAAGGAGCATGGCTGTAAAAACAGGTACTCTGTGTAAAGATAGTGTTTTAATTTCTTGATTGTTATCCAAACATTCTTTCTCTAAACAACCATAATTAAATGAGTAAAGCCCTAAAAGATTCAGTCTGCAAAGGGTTTAAATATGGGCTGTGAATATATCAACTGTCCACAGTTACCATCATTTACATTGTGGAGCTGGCAGTGAATAAAACTCTAATATTTACATTTTTATAGAAAAACTGGGAAATTCAGTTGAAAGAAAAAAATGAATCAAATGTCAAGCATTTTTTATTAAGACAAGATGAAGCATTAGTGCATCATTGCTGTGAATGACACTTTCATTAGGAGATGAGACTACAGAGACTGATGTGGTAAACACTTGACAGTATATGATGAAAGAAGTCACAAATTGTTGTTTATTATTTGTATTTCATTTAATTTCATTTAATTCTTCAACTTGTAGTTTTTGTAAAACTTGTCCATATTTCTCCATGTGATGGGATTTTGTTGTGAGTCAACTAATTGCAATGACAACACCTCTGGCTAACCACTCAGAAAAGACTGAGCAAATGCAGCAGGAGTATTTTACCACAGCCTTAGTTGCAAATGTGATGAATAAATTCTGGTGTTCTTGTGTCTGTGTTAGAACACAGCATGTTTTATACAAAATAAGTGCACTACAATCTGGCAGGAGAGGTTAAAGGCACTTTAACCTTACTGAACTCTATTTCCAGTCTACCGAACTGCAGAAGATGTACTCTTAAGATTATGTTAAGCACCCAGGAGATTGAGTGTGTTATTGTGAATGTGGGTGAGTGTATACAGTATTTGTGTATCATGTGGTTACAGCCTCCAGAGAAGCACCGTCACGTCTCTCTCGTTCTCTCTACACAGCACTAAAGTCTGAGCTTACTGAAAATAACAATCCACATTATCCACGGCTCGTTCAGCTATGAAGCAATTTGTTCAAATGTGTTAACTGATCAAAACATTACATTAAACACTATTAATTAAACAAAACAGTGCAAATGGTTTGTGGCCTGTGCCTTTACAGAGGTATAATGACGCTGTTATTAGAGAACAGGTTGTTTTAAGACACCACCATGAAACCACGATGGAAAACTTTTTTGTGTGTCAAAAAAAAAAAAACGAACAACAACTGTGAAATTCCTTTTAAATGTTGCCTAGAGTAACCTGTTTTCAATTTCTACCAAGTGAACACTGCTGTAAATCAAAAGGCTTGTGGGGAAAGCCCAAACAACATGCCTGTCACATTTCCTTCCCTTGTTTGAATGTCTTCTTAGCAAAAAACAGCCGCATGTTTTCAAACCTCAGTCAGCCCACTCTTTCGCAGCTCACCTTCTGTCTCACTGCATCGTACTTTAATTTGAGGCTAGTGTCTGAGGTGGAGCTTATTTATATTAGCCTGGCTTTCACTCCCATTTCCAGCTCGGTCTTGGCAAGTCTCCACTCAATAATATAAAGACCACATCTGAAAGTTGGGATCCTGGTGTGGTGTAATGTCCTTTAAAGGGACACTGTCTGTGTAGCACACCTCCCACTATAACTGATTGTGGAAAAAAGTGAAAGCTACCAGCATGTTTGTGTTTAAACAGTGTCCTGAAGAAACCACCACACAGACAGAACTGCTTCCTCTCATTAAATGCTCAGTGTGCAAGATGAGTTGTTTCTAACCATTGTAATTTAATATTGTAAGAAATTGATTACTGCCTTATCTTGATTGTCTTTCTTGTTAAAAAAAGCAATAAAGCCGCTCCAATGGGAATAAAAATCATGCACTATCATTGTTAGGAAGAGGGAGTAAGTTTGTAGGTCATTTCACAGTTCAAGATTTCTCTGTTCTGGCATTGAGGTGGTGGAATGAACTTCCCCTAGATGTCTGAACAGCGAAGTCCCTGGCTATCTTCAAGCGACGGGTGAAGACCCACCTCTTCCTGAAACACTTAAACAAGCACTTTTAAAGGTTTGCTTTGTCTAAAAAAAAAAATTATAAAATCCTCTCAACAGAGCTGTGGGCTGATTTTTCTTAAGTTTTTAATGTAGGGTACCAGTGTAGATTTATTCATTGACTTAACGCACTTTTTTATGTCGCTTTAGACAAGGGTGACTGCTAAATGCCATAAATGTAAATGTCTTCATATCTTCATATACTTCTAGGTAACAATTGAGCAAGTGACTGGCACACACACACACACACACACACACACACACAAACACTTGATGACATGAAAAAAAAAATAGAATGAAGAATAAGAAAGGCGGTAGTGTGTGTCTGTGCATCTGTGTCTGTGTCTTGCCAAGACAGCCTGCCTGACTGCAAAGGGCCTGACAGGAAACCCTGGGAGAATTCCTGCTTCAGCTGTGAATCTCTCCCGATCCTACAGCTCCATCAGAGCCATCAGGGCCATACCCCTCCCCACACATATTCCTTGAACTCTTTTGTACCAATGCCTGGGAGTAATTAAGCTATCACAGTAAGAAAACGGAGCTTTTTGTGTGTCAGAGCACTGAGGTGTGGGGTGGTACACTGGATAAACATAAAGGAAAAAGTGATATAGAGTGTTGTGAAGAAAAAAGGCAACTTACCCCTCTCTCAGATTCCAGAGGCTCTGCTTTGACTCGGACTGCTGGCATTCCGTCAAGCATTAACATCCTGTTATTGATGGAGTCTATGAGGACAGACAGTCAGAAAAAGAGAGACAAAGAAAGAGAGATGAGATTGGGGTAAAGACGTGTTTACCACGTCTAAAGCACTCGTTTGTGACCCCTCAGTTTTTTCTCAATAAGGAGGACTGTGACTCACACTGAAAAGAAAACATTGAATACAATGATATTTGCTGCTGATGGCATGAAGGTATGTAGTTAGTAAACAGCTTTATGGCCTGTAACAAAAAAACACATCTGTGATGCTGCTTTTATTACACGCCTGTTCAAACGGTGAACACAGATGGTTCTGTGTTATAATAGGATCATAGACACTGGCTGAGATGAGAATAATTAGTCAAGATCAATGGTAGGACAGTTGAACATGTGGTTTACCTTTTTACTAACTAAAAGACTTGCCTGAAAACATAATTCATTAAAACCCCTAAAACCAGCACATAAACAGATCACTGACAATGTAACAGTACATTGTAGTGATGTCAATATTTTTATGATATTTTTTGTTTAAAAAATAAATCTGCACTGCACTGCACATGACAGATAACTGAACATATACTAAACATTTAAACGACATATACATTTTATTTGAACTGAATTTGTTTGCTAAAAATTTTTTTCCATTATTTTCATGAATAAGGAAAGTAAGAATGAAGGATATATAATATATGTGTGTATCAAGGATTACTTTATTATATGTATATATATATATATATATATATATATATATATATATATATATATATATATATATATATATATATACACACATATTATATATATATTTATATATATAATATGTGTGTGAGGTTACCAAAAAAATATTATGTACATTTCAGAGTAAAAGGCCTTGAATGTTGATGCTAACATGTCCTACAGTTGTCCCAGTTTTTTATTATTACTTACAAACCCTCTGTCTGTATAAAAGCAGGTTTGGAACAGAGTATGCTACTACACCGTCTTAAGCAACATTTTGACAGTATTGTACTGCAAGAAGTAGTATATTGCTTTTAAAATAGTGAGAAGAAGACAATTAAAAAAGAAGACAGACAGACCAATATAGCCCTAAAAGTGTAGGTATTTTCTTTAAGGAAGATGCAAAGAGAGCCAAGGTGTCAATGAGTTTCCTACACCATCAAAAGACACTTGGAAACTAGAGGAATAACTTATATAAAGAGGTCTGGCAGCCCCAAAGCCACAAAAAATCGGAAGACAAGCTTCTGAGAGTCAAAAGCTTGCATGAAAAGGGGTTCACAGGACAACATCTTCAAGAACAGCTTAAAACTGGTTAAAGTAAATAAGTCTCAGTTTTAACTGTAAAGAGAAGAATTCAAGCTGCAGGTTTGACAGGTAGAGTGACAGGGCAAAAGTCATTTGCTAAGATGGCAAAATAAGAACAATTGGCTTGCCTGAAAGAAGGTCTTACGGCCCAAAAATCTAACTTTGAAATCTTTGGTTTATCATGCTAGTACTACGAGTAAGTTAAAGGATGGTTCCTCTGTGTAAGACATTAATTGTCAAGCATGGAAGAGCAAGCATGATGGTCTGTTTTTTTTTTTTACTTAAACCAGTTAGTGATTTGAATAGAATGAGTGCTACCCTAAACCAATGCTACTTCCACAGTATTTTGCAGGGCAATTGAATTGCCTCGAGTAAAAACATCTAGTTGGTCAGGAGTTGGTTGTACAGCAAAATAATGACCCAAATCAAACCTCAAGGCTATGTCTAAACTACTGTACCTTAAAAGGAAAGATCAAAATGGTAGTCTTCAAATCGTGAAATGGCACAGTCTCCAAACCCCAATGAGCTGATTTGTGATGAACTGAACAAAAGGGTGCAACACATTTGTGGGAATGGCTGCAACAATCGGGAAGAACTTTCCAAACAATATATAATTTCCATTGTAGAATTATTGTAAAAAGAATGCCAAGAGTGTTTTATATTTGTTTGTGTGTACAAAGACTAGGCTGCATTTATACTACCAGTTTGAGTTGTTTTTATTCATTTTGAATAATTTTTTGTAGTAAATTTTGTATAAACTTAAAAATATATACAATGTATATACTGTTTACTCTGTATGTGTGTTGTGTTCTTTGAGATGCTTTTCTGCACAGTTATGTGAATTAGCCCACTTATCAGCTCAGATCTGGACACACTCCTCTGGCCTCATTCATCGCTTGCTCATATCTGCTTATTGCTTAGGTTTTCAAAATTGTAATTAGGTTTTTTTTACTACTCTGTGTTGTACATGTACATGTTCTGGGATTTGTGTTTAAACAACAATAATGTTTTTTTCCCCATACAAACTATTCCAACTACGTACATATCGCACAAATAAGACAAAGAGGTTTGCACTGCCTAGCTGACCAGCTCCATGACACACACACACACACACACACACACACACACACACACACACACACACACACACACACACACACACGGAGAGAGAGAGAAAAATATATTAACAGAAATAAAAAGAAGATACAGCCAACAAACTGTCTGTAACCACTGTCAGGATTCACTTGTCTATAAAATGAAAACTGCCCTAGGTGGCTTTATGTTGGAACAAAAGGCTGCAGTCTTTTTTATCACTATTCCCTCTGGCTTGAGCCTCGCTGTAAGAGGCACTTGAAAAACAGAAAAGTGAAAAACGCATCCACCTCCCGGCCACGACAGCTAAAGACGAGCAGCAAGACAGGTTTAATGAACTGGTAGAATCTGATTACAAGCTAATATACTTCTCAGAGCATAGCCACAGTGGGAAGATGAAATGGTTTAGTAGTCCCACTGAGGCCATCTCTTTCTCCATGTCTACTCAATTCGTCATTTTTTTAAGCAGCAAAGCATAGAAACCACCCCTACATCAGAAAAAAACTGACAGTATTCAGTAAAATCACAGGAGATGCATTAATTACTAACAGCTTTTAAAGCTTTGCATAGCATTACCAGTCATTAACATGGCATGAATTAATCAAACACAAGTGATATTCTGATATTCTGTATTCTTAATTTAAAACTCAACTGTAATTTCTCACGATATGCATCTTTTGGACACAAAGTCATGAAGCCAAAGAGAATATCAGATAGTCAAAGTTAATTTGATAAGCACAGCTCACATAATACTGTACCTATACAGCATACATGCAAACAGTGCATCTAGAGTGGTGGTGAAAGAATGAGGCTGTATCTTTTAGACACAAGACATTCATGGAAGTAGCCACTGAAAACAATGCGAGTGTGCCTCAGGAGGTGGTGTCCTGAAGTAACCTGCTCCCTTATTATTTTAGCAGCGGCATATGAAGAAATGCAAACACAGCAGATATGCTGTAAACATCTCCATTACACTTCACTCCTGCCATAGGCCACAGCAACAGTCCAAATCAGCAACTGGCCCAGGTTGTGTTAACTTACAGAGAGCCATCCGCTAAAAAAATTAACCTTAGCACACAAGTGTGAAATTGGTAGTTGCCTAACTGTCAGCCAGCCAAATGACTCAGATCCAGATCCACTAAAGCAATTAGTATGCCTTAATATGGTTAACACTTCTGGAGCGTTCCATAACAGTAACCTATAACAGTGGTCTTAAAAGGGTCTTGTCAAAAGAATGCAAGCGATGCATCTAGAAGTGACTTTGCTACATAAAGTTAATGGACCAGATGGCTATGAGCAATTGCTGTAGATGACATACTGTAATCAAAACAAAAGAACTTACAGAATTTCACTCACAAAGCATTTGAAGGAAAGATCATGTTTAAAAAAGTAGAACATTAGAACAAAAATAGCTAATAAAATGGAAAGTCTATCAAACACTGGGCAATTTCTGTGCATTATTTTGTCCAACACCTTACACCTTTCTCCAAAAATGGTGTAAATTAATGCCATGAGTATTGCTTGGAGTTGGAGTGCCAGGTGTGTCTTTCAGAAAGAAAACAGGATGCTTTTACATTGCCAACTCAAGTTGGGTTTTTTATTCATTCTGGAATATATTTTTTATAATAATTACAAAGTGTGCAATTATTCTGGCACCATTTTAAGATCTTAGTTAATTAGCCTGCTTTTGTGATGAAGGTCTGGCATTATGACTCATCGCACATATATCAGAAAGACATACACTTGTTTTACCAAAGTAACTCAAGATTTTAAACAAGAACTTTGCGTTCCTGAGAGTTCAACAAGAGTTTAACAGGTAAATATGGTTTAATTTTTTTTATATGTTTTTCTGTTTTGCTCAACATTCTGTAAACTCTAAAGATCATGTAAAAATCCAAGGAGATCAGTCACTTCTAAAACATCAGCCAACCGATACAAATAGAAGAAGTTTGCAACCACAAGCACACAACCACACCCAGCCAAACTGAGTGATGAACCTGATGGTCACCCTGAAAGAGTGACAGCATTTCTCTGTGGAGGGAAAATAACTTTCCAAAAGAACAACCATCTCTTCAGCACTACACCAATCAGGTCTGCATGGTAAAGTGGCCAGATGGAAGCCACTCCTCAGTTAAAGGCACATGACAGCCTGCCTGGAGTTTACCAAAAAAAACCTGAAGGACTCTTAGACCATGAGAAACTCTTTGGCCTGAATGCCAAGCGTCATGTCTGGAGAACATCAGACACCTCTCATTACCTGGCCAATACTATCCCTACAGTGAAGCACGTTGATGGCAGGCTGTGGAGATGTTTTCAGCAGCAGGAACTGGGTGACTAGTCAGGATCGAGGGAAATATGAATGCAGCAATGTACAGCAACATCCCTGATGAAAACCTGCTTCAGAGCGCTATGGAACTCTGACTGGGGCGACGGTTCATCTTCCAACAGGATAACAACTCTAAGCACACAGACAAGATAACAAAGAAGTGGCTACGGGATAACTCTGTGAATGTCCTTGAGTGGCCCAGTCAGAGCCCAGATTTGAACCCAAATGAACATTCCTAAAGAGCTCTAAAAGTGGCTGTGCATCCAACCTGATGGAGCTTGAGAGGTTCTGCAAAGAAGAATGGGAGAAACTGCACTAAAATAGTTGTGCCAAGCTTGTAGCATCATACTCAAAAAGACTTGAGGCTGTACAGGGTGTCAAAGGTGCTTCAAACTAATTTCTGAGCAAAGCTGTGAATTACTAAATTGATTTTGTTTTTATATATATAATTTGGAGAGATTTCAAACACACTCCTTTTAGGTTGTCATTATGGGGTATTATTTGAAGGATTTTGAAGAAAATGATAAATGTTATCCATTTTGGAATAAGGCTGTAACAAAATGTGGAAAAAGTAAAGCGCTGTGAATACTTTCCAGATGCACATGCAATGTTTACATATATTTCTATACATATTCAGTTGTTGTTCTTTTTTTTTATGTATACACTTTTTTTATCGTCATTTTTTCTTTTGTAGTTGCATAGCACTGTCTGACTATTTTCCATTTTCCATCTCACAGGTGCTTTTGCTCAGCAATTTAATTCACACAGGGAAGTGCTTTCAGTAGGCGGTTCCAGGTGTGGTTAGTAAATTGAACGTTAATGTCAGAAGTGAATGCATTCGCAACTGACACAGTCTCTTATTACATACAAAGCATGTCCCCCCACTAATCTGGCTGTAGTGAACATTTATTGTGATGAGGATATCTTCAGGTACTGGTGGACCAAGATGATGTTACCATGGCAACTTAAGTTGGAGTGCTGAGAATTGCTGTGTCTCCAGATCAACACATAAGCCTTACCAGTGACCAGAGACCTTGATGTCTGACAGGCAGAAGCTTGCTTTGCCTGTGAACAAACCTTGTATTTGACATTAATTTGCATCATATGCCATCACACTTTCACAACAGTAATGGTAAATAGATGGAACAGTAGATAATGAGGAAACCTTTGGGTGAGCTAACCACACAAAGATCCCACAAAACATCTCAAATGGGAAATCAATAAGGAGCACAAGCATTTGGTTGTTTCGCAGGAAGTCATTTGAATACAGTATTAACATAACTGAATAGAGCACTGTTATGCTAACTATTAGCTTTTCTTTCTCATTAGCTTTTCTTTCTCCAATAGCTCACTATTAGCTATTTCTGGACTCAATAGATTGAGACCTCTGAAGAGAATAGGATATAATGGGAAATTATTATTATTTATTATATGAAATGATGTATAGGAAATGTTTTCATCAAATGCATGCAGCAATTTAACGGTTCTGTTGTTTGGCTATAAATGAATGTGCTACATTTTATTAGGTGATGCAGTGGGAGAGAAAATTGGTTTGGGTAAAAAATGTGCAAATGGTTACTCTTTCTTTTAAAAGAGAATCAGCGATCAGGCAGCATTTCCCTGAATTCAAGTGCAGCACTTTAAACAATATGTGTTGGCTTGTAAAGCAATCAGACATTAGTAGACTATGTAGTGTAGATAATAGATAATCAATTAATAAATTAGTGTTAATGAAACGTTAAGGTTATATTTTAATTCTAAAATGTACATTTTGACCCTCACCAGGAATACAGTTTGTACCAAGCATCTCTCTATGTTCCAACAATGCTACAAAAGCAAAAAAATATTTGTTGTTATACAGCAGAGATAAAGCTCATCTTTCTATTTCACCATGGCTGTGAAATGAAATGGTGATCCCAAGTGTGAGCATTAGTGTGAACGGAGGCGAGTGTTCAGGCATCTTGTTGCCATGCACCACTAGAACCAACCCCCAAGAGGCTCATGAAAAGAACGAGAGTAATTCAAATTGAAATGGCCAATGGGAAAAGTGATTACCCAGGACTCATTCTGGCCATATGGGAAAGAGAGGGAAGGGAGGGAGTAGAGGCTGATGGCATTCCTGTGACCACTCGTCGTTTCAGCACTGTTCTGAGGATGGATGCTGATGGGGGCCAGTGCATTGCATGGACAGGAATCAATGTAGACTGGAGCTTGGCAAATGACAAGCGGATCAATACGAGGTGGCAGCCCGGGACACAAAAGCGTGACCTTCCTGGATCCAACAGTGACCCCAGCACATAATAATTTAAAAGAGAACTGAGCATTCAGCCCTCTACAGCGAGGGGCTCGCTGCATTTTTTTTCTATTCTTGCCAGACATTAATGTGTGCAAAGTCTGTTGAGTAAACTGACATCTTTAAATGACAGCATCGTATGGAAATATTGCGGTTAGATGTTCTGTTCTTTAGAATTTAGGTGTGGAAGGTGACATTATACAAATGGCTGTGTTCTTTTTTTTTTTTTTTTTTAGATAAGATATTGAGGTGTTTCTTATTAAAAAGGTTTTTCCCCATGTTAAGCCTCCTAAGTGGGCATCTGAATGCCAACCTAATGCATGACCCTGCTACCACAAGCCAAGAGGCTTAACAGAGCAAAAAATAAAAAAGGATTCAAGACAGGAGCAATTAAATGATGCTGCCCTATTGTAAATATACAGTTTACTCTGATTTATACTTTGAGTGTGCAATATATCTTATTTAGCACTATTTAAGTTCAGAGCTTCTCTGTTGTTGTCTTGTTAGTGGATTTATTGCAGTGGGTCTCTTGCTTCTTAAAATTAATTTTTTAATCTTTCTCAGTATAAACAGCATGTGATAGTGAGAGATCTCTCAGAATAGGAGGTAAGGGCTTCCCCTAGCTTGCTCTTTATTGTGTCTAAAAGAAAGATTAGTTCAAAAGCCACTTCCCTCTCCAAATTCCCTCCAAACACCCCAGTATGATGATTCAGCCTGACAACAACATCAAAAGACCACCAAAAGGAGCTGTTCTGACCACTTTCCTGTGTTTCTCACAGGAACTTGCTTTTAACAAAAAAGGGGTATAGTCGATTCATTATGTGGCAATTGCCAGGCTAATTCTGTTAGGTTATTGTTAATTTATAAAGACCTTGTCACCACTGCTAGCACCACCCACATGTGGCAGTAAGTCTTCTACTTTTTCCCTCTCCCACAGATCACTTTAGAGCTGTCCATTCAAATAGCACATGCCAACAGATCATGTCACTGGAGGAGTGGAACGACTGGGTAAAAGCTTAGCACAAGCATTAGCTCCTACTCTCAATGAAGCCAAATTTAAAGTGAACTTCCATAGACATTGTGTAATTTATTTTCCACACACGCTTCGTCCACTAGCATTTCAGGGACCCTAACCCCAGCCCTCTATACTCTGGTGGACACTTTTTCGTCTGTTAATCTTTTCTGGCACATGGTGAATGACTTCAGATTTTCCATTTCATAAGGAGCATTTTCCTTGGCAGGCAAGTCACTCCTAAGACTTTGGATGCTTTCGGGACATTTTTGAATTGAACTCAAGAGGAACATGCAGCCTCAGTCCCAGTGAGAGTTCTTTTTTCTTCTGTGTGTGTGTGTGTGTGTGTGTGTGTGTGTGTGTGTGTGTGTGTGTGTGTGTGTGTGTGTGTATCCTCATCTCTGCACTTTACCTCAGGGGACCCCCTAGCTATCTTCTCTTTTGGCTAAAATCACCAGTCACAAATCATGTCCTCCTCGCAACTAATTGTATTCTCATCTTGTTGCTTCCATTAATCCAATAACTTTGACAAATGTTCTCCTACTGAGAGATAAACTGGGAAATCTTTAAAAAAAAAAAAAGAAAAATCCAAATAAACTGTGAAAATGTGCTGGAAGTGATGACTTTATCCTTACAGGCTTGTGCTGGAACCTGGCAAGGGTGTAGTTTAGAGACATTGGAGTGCAGTTTAGGTACACACGGGCTATTTTTACCCTGAGCAGTAAACACAATAAGTGGACAAATTGAACAAAGCCTTAGAGCTCATAACCCCCCCACAGTAGTACTCTTTATTAAAAAAAAAAATACAGATACCAAAATAGCACCCCTGCTGCGCATCACTTTTCTCAGCATCTCCTGAGGCCGCAAACACCTGATAGGAAGCAGGAATCCATTCATAGAATACTGATACTGGTGTTAACATTAAGTAGGCTCTCTGTGGGGCTGACGGAAGTGCCTGTAGTCCAGTGGATTGCCCTTGGGCTCTGGCTATTTCTGCATGGGGAGATCCTGTGTCAGTAATTCTGTAGGGGTGAAATGGTCACTAGGATCATGCACACTCACTGGGTCTGTACTCAAGACAAAGTGTTATAAAAGTCACTGTTGAGACCAATTCTGGTCTGATGATAAAGTTTTATACTGATTAATGAACCAAATGTTTAGAGCTCACTGTACTATTCATTTCTAATACAGTAGTTGGGAACGTGGGTATCTGATATCTTTCTTCAGAATTGCTTTGTGGTGCATATGTTTACATTCATTAGTCCATGCTTGGGGCATTGAGTAAGCACATAATACCAACAAAAACTTTTTTTTTTTTTTTTACAATCAAAACAAAACTCTTTGCGGCTGTTTTTTTTTTTACATGATTTATAAATTTTTCATTAAAACGTCAGGCTTCCTTATAATTGTTTCCTTTGCTAAATTTGGCTGTGCCCTCTGCCTGCACTCTCCTGCACAAAATCCCACTGGTTTACATTTTACACACACAAACATAAACACAACACAAAGTAGTTGTTAGTAACTATAAACTGTACAGTGCTTCATCCCTACCAGCAACCTATTTACAAATGCCTACAGTTCAGGAATTTTCAATAATCTGATTCTATTGTATATGCAGCACCTAACCTTAAAATAGTTGACCAGAAGCACATGGGCCCAGCTATTGCTTCATGCTCCTTTTTGTTTAAGTGCAGGGGTATCAGTGGCTGGTACGCTAAAATAGATCAGACACGAAAACCTCAGCTGCACTCAGACGTGTGTGGAAGCACAGGATTGATCACTATGGGGAACCCCGATAGCAGAATGTGGTGGTGGAACAGACAACCTGGACTGGATCAATATAAACTGATCAATCACTGACATGCACCCACTGCTCCTCAAGCCATTGGTGCAAGCCGGCCTGATCTGTAATGCACTGCAGCACACTAATGAACCTCTCTGTCTTTCTCTCGGAAAAAGGAAAATCTGCTTGTGATTGCGATCCTGTGTAGTGGAGTCTGTTTTGCACTATAATGACACGCTTCAACACAGAACCTGACTTATTGAACACTGAGTTTCCTTGAGCCGCTGACAGGTTGCCATGATTAACGAAGCAGATTCATAATGTCACGTTCATTCACATGTCATTAATCCCTCTTAATGAGCTCAGACCAATGTAATTAGTCATGTCACCAACATGAGCCTGTAAATTTGACAGGTCTCACTACCAGTACTGTCACCCACCATTGACTGTAAAACATAGTTTGCTCATCTGCAAAAAACACTGGTGTTAGCTTACTATGCTTTGGAGTAAAATATTTGTTTAATCACTACTGGCTTACAATAAAAGAACTGATCTAACACTGTCTTAATTAGTTAAGCACATCCTCATTCTACTTCAATGAATTCAACAATCCAGTGTTGTGTTTCACAAAGAAAGGACACAGTCCTAAATTTGTAAAGGTCCAGACACTCAGCTGTCCCAATGTTTCTGCTAAATACATTTAAAACATGGTAAATCTTTTCCAGAAGCCATCTGAGTGCCAGGACCAGCTGTAGGCTGCAGGGGACTCATTTTTTTTTAAAGAAAGGTAACACTTTCATCCAAAGCAAACACAATCCAGAGCACAGATGTAGAAAACAAAAATAATGTGACACACTCAAGCTGTGCTTTCGTGCATGTTTTTGAAATGCGTCTAAAGATAAAACCTTTGTCAGGGATTATGCAGTATCTACCCTATTTTATTCCAATGTGTTTATGTATTACATAAAAGTGAATATGAAATAAAGTTAGTTTAATAAGCCAAAGAGCACTGTGATAGCCTGAGTAGTTAAAGGTCAAGGAGTTCTAATTAAAGGTTAAATGCCTTCTGCACATCGTTAATTTGAGTAAAATTAGTTACTGACTTTATAAGAACTTATGGAACAGATATAATACTTTGCTTTAACTGGAATCAATCATAATTTTTTATGCAAAAAAAGGGTTGTGCATAATTTAGGGCGTCTGTGTGTGCAGTTAAAGAAGTTCAAGGTGGAGGTGGTGGAGTTTATCATCATCTGCACAATAAATAAGTCTTCTGTCTGCATCCCAGTCTTAATGTGTAGCCCATAGTCTGTGTTGGCCATATCTTTTTAATGCCTCCCCCCAATAAATATACACACATGTACATAAAACCACACACACTCTCACCCACAAGCATGCGCTAACACATATCTACTGTCACCTTAATGTGTGCAGAACACTTACATTTACTTCCACAGCCTAAATATATATATATATATATATATATATATATATATATATATATATATATATATATATATATATATATACACACATATATACATATATACGTTTCAGCTCCTGCACCATCTCATTTCTAGAAATGCAGTTAAACACAGGGGCAAAATCTTTCAATAGGCAGTGCACACTTTCTTCCAACCCACCCACACACTGATTGAGCACCAAACCAGCTGATTGAGCAATGCGGTATACAAGAACACTATAAACACAGCTTCCCATTTTTCACACAGCTCCTGACAGCCTACAGCTACTACATGTAAACATGTTCACTATTTCAAACTGTGGGCTTACTTGTGTTACGTGCACTCGTTTTTTTAACCCAACAACTACTGAAACAAGAAAAGAACACCACTAAGACAATAAGTAATATTGGAAGTTTTGCAAGAGTATTTTTAGCGAAGATATTTGGCCCAATCCAGAACCAATTAATACAAAAAGCAGCTGTGTTTATGTTCATGCTTCACATGGGCTGACTCCTGTTTCCAATACAGATTAGATTCTCAGATTTCCCTGAATATTCACTATTAGAGTAAATGTTGGGGCTAGTGTGGGATTCAAAAGTGAGAAAAGTTAAACCTCTTAACAATAATACACATCCCCTCATTAAATTGATTCCACATGGTAGCTTAAAGCCTCCTTACACATAGCTTAAAGCCTCCTTACATATTTCTTCTGGTGCTCTTAAGAGAGCTCTAAAGCTATATACATATGACTATAGCAGTTATACAGATGCTTCCACTTTCTCTCACATATGGACAGCTTTTTTTGCTTGGAACAACACAACATGTTAATGTTGTCACCGAATCAGCGACTACACAACACGTTGCATTGCTAACTTCCCCATAAGTCCTCTCAGGTTTCAGCAACCAAACAGACGAGGACCGCGAGTGCATCGTCATGGCAACGCAAGAGTGACTACGGTAGTCAGACGACGCCTTGTTCAGTTTCTCTGGTCTTCCTGTTTCTGACAGATTCATACTACTCTTAATCTACAATTCATCAGGCTCTTTTATACTTATTCTACATGGGCTGGAAGAATATGAATTTTATAGATAATGGCATTTAATAAAATTAGATGGTAAGGTTTGTTCAGTTAGTTATAAACCTCAACATTTCAACTGATAAGCACAAATTGGTAATGAAACCAGTTAACATTTTTCTGTATTGCTTGTTAGTAAAAGAGCTGGATTTATACTAGAATATGAGTTTTATAAGTTTGGTTCCTGACCAAAGGTAAAGTGAATGACAAGATTTACTAGCTTTAATCATGAAGCTTTTGGAGATGAACTCGAATATAAACAATTTACTCTTTACTCTAAATGTTTGCAGTCAGGCATGACATGATATAAGGTGCATTTACACAAAATAACACACATATATATAGGCAAAGGCGAGTGTAGTAGCTTATATCCTAATGGCTGTGATGTGATAGAACACAACCTCAAGAGTCCTCTGTTTTTACAACTTAAAAAATTAATTAATAATAAAAACTGAAACACTAAGACTATTACTTCAAATATCAACATCTTCTGACACAAAAATAGGGGGAAAGAAATATTAGTTAAATGGTAAATATGGTTTATATTCGTTTATGTTCCAACATAAATTTACATTACTTTACATCTCACAGCCCCAGTTTCCAAAAGCTAGATTCCATCAAACTATCTGCAAGGCACAAATATTTGTATTTAAACACCATCTATTGCCTGCTATAAGCAGAAATGTTTAACATCTGTTTAACATATAAAGCAAATTGAAGAAAAATTTAGCAGGGCAAAACTGAATCGTTCCCTAGACACAGCTTTATGAGAAATTGCCCTGCGCTATTGCAGTCGTTTGTTGATGTATGAAAGTAGTTCATAAGTTAGCAGCTAATGTAGCAGTGGAGGTAGCAGGTTTTTTTGTGGGGGTTTTTTGTTTGTTTTTTTTCAACAAATGAATAGGTTTAAATAATAATAAAAGAATAAGCTTAAAGAGTAAATAGGTTATTAAAGGTTATAAAAAAAATATGTAGACGTAAAATAAAATAATATGTATTTAAGGCAGAGATTATTGAGTTATGTAATACTATATAGTGTATCACTTTTTATATTTGCATTTATTTTAGGAAATTAATAGCCACATAAATTCCATAAGATTGATAAGTGGTTCAGATCACCACAGGTAGCAAAAACTCCTATAAGCATAGTATAGACTCTCCTGTTAGCATAGTATGGTTTTATTAGTATTATATGACAAATTGTATTAGGTCAAAATTGTGGAAATATAATATTTTCCTAATATCCTTATTCAATACTGCTATTGTGTATAGCAGAATAGAACTTATAGATATTATTAAATTGCAGTAATATGCGGTATAAGATTTTAAGCCATTTTCAAAGTAGACCTAATCCTTAGTTGCAGTGAATATTGATCTATAGCAGGTAAATAATTGTACTATTTACATTTGCCCATGTAGCCCCTCCATGCTTCGCTAACTGTGTCAAAGTTTAACTGGCCTCTCTTTCCTCCACAGCTTTAGTAAACAAACTCATGCTGGACAAACAGGTCAAGGGTTGAACACACCACAGATCACACACAAGAACATTTTGTAAAATGTCAAAATGAGGAGAGGACCGGAAAAATGAGAGAGTCACTTCAGCACCCAAATTCTTAAATATGATGCTTATCTCTATTGTGTGCCAAGCTCGTGGATTGCATCAATGCAAACATGCTAGGTAGTCTTATGTTAGTAACAATAATTGAAGGTTAATAATGACATATGTAATGATCTCATACTAATTGGTAGCTTCTACCTTTCAGTGATTGGTAACTAAATCTTTGACCTATACCGTAGTTAAAAAGCTTTGACGACTTTACTATTCAGTGGCCTTGGCAAGCTGTCCTAATTTGCCTAATTTTTGATTTCAAACCATGCTACATTTTACTATTTTGTTCTATTATTTCTACTACTTGTCTATTATAAAATTAGATTTTCCTGGGAGTGACATCATTCCCTCTGCTGTTTTGGGTGTGTATGCGCCTGACCCATTTGAATGTGTGACAATAGTGAAAAAAATATACTCAGCTTCTCCCATGCTGTAAGTTACAATTATCTTTCTTGTGATAAAGATTTTTTGGCCCTTACTGTGAATCACACCAATTACTCAGGTTACTGTGTCAATCCAATATACACTCCTTAATTCATCATTCCCTAAAAAGAACTGGATTGTGTGTCGTATTGTTTCCACCGTACATTATAAAAGCATCTCTTTAATCATGGTGTGTGCTTTCCCTCAGCACCTAGTGCTGTATATTTGTCACTTAGGTTGGATTACCACAGTTCAGGGTCAGGGGTCATCCATAGATAAGCCTAGTTTGGTGTTCTCTTGCTGTAACTCAGCCCTCGAGCCCTGTTTGCACCGAGGATGGAGGGCGCTTTTTATGGATTCTACCAGCTGACCCCTCTAGTGAGGTGTCCTTCTTCAGGCAGTGCCCATCAATAATCTACACCCTCTCAGCCTAACCTGACAGACCTCTGGGCAACACAGAGGTGGTTAACTTTGAACACACCTCCCCCCAAATGAGGCCACACTTTAGACTCCAGACTTTAAATGGAATCCTGCAATGCAGCTGAGTAAACTGGAAAGCACTGGAGATAAGAACATAAGCAGACCTTCTTCTCATGATTGTGTGCTACTATTGAATCCCCATACCTGGTTAATTGCTATCTGGGAACCAGGGACAAGACACTTCGATACGCTACTGACAGAGACAAGGGCAATGGATTTCTTTCTTCAAAGCATTAGATAGATAGATAGAAAAGAAAGAAAGAAAGAAAGAAAGAAAGAAAGAAAGAAAGAAAGAAAGAAAGAAAGAAAGAAAGAAAGAAAGAAAGAAAGAAAGAAAGAAGGTGAAGTTGATTTGCATGGATCAGAGTAGATGTAATGTAGAGGCCAATGTAGAGTAGAATATCTGATCTTTTGTGCAGAATAAATAAATGATTTTGTATTACAGTATCTCCAGTTTCAACTTAGTCAGTTTTCAAGGGTCTCAGAGCCAAGATTTTAAATTCAGAGCGAGTAAAAGTTAAATAGGACGTAATCTCTCTGGCTGAAAAGCCTTAAGCAGCAGGGGGCCAGCTAAAGCGACCAGTTGCCTCACAGTTCCAGGCAAGCAGTAACACAGGGCAAAGTCCCACAGGTCAGTACACACTGACACCCAATGCTATCCTACAGCATAGCCCAACACCACTTCCTGTGTACAAATGACTTTACTGTCAACTCTGGCCAGGTTTGCTGTAATTGAAAAGAACAGCCACAGGCCAGCCCACAGCCACACTGACAGCCAGCCATCAATACCAATGACTGTTCCCCTGCAAGTGCCAGAGAGCAGATGACATCCAAGACACCACCCTTGCAACACCCAGGCTGTCAGCCTCCACCCCACACACACACACACACACACATACACACACTCTCTCTCTCTCTCTCTCTCTCTCTCTCTCACACACACACACACA